>NW_024623326.1:0-6013 GCF_008729295.1 Plectropomus leopardus
GGATGTTTTTGTCGTTTTTCTAAAAATGTAGAGAGCCTGCCACAGGTGGGTCACCAACAAGCTGCGTGCTGTTCATCCAGCCGTCATTCACATCTGCAGAATTTTAAATTCTAGTGCAGAAAGTCTCCAGAGATGAGTCTGAATTTGGGAAAATGTTTTTCGCAAAAAGTTCCACCTGTGCGGCACGAACACGACCTCCTGCTGAAACCTGACATGAATATAAACATGTCATATCTGTATCCAGAGGCGTCATCAGACCTGGGCGTCCTGAAATTCAGCCCAGTTTGTGTGTTTGTGTGTGTGTGTGTGTGTGTGGGTGTGTGTGTGTGTGTTTGTGTGTCTCTCTGTGTGTACAGATATTTTTCTTTGAGTGACTCAGGAACGGTGCATCAAGCATTTAGCAAATCCAATAATAAATTCTGGTTTTCCATATTTTGGCAGTGATAAAGGGTGTCATTTTGGCGATTTTTATTTTGGCAGGCCAGCAAGAAAAAAAATTATTATTTTTCAAATCACAAAAAAATTTAAACGAAAAATATTAACAAATGTTTAAATAAAAAGATTGCTAAAATTTTAGAATAATAGAAAAATTGCCATACACAAAGTTGGCGATAAAACAATTGCAAAACCATTTAAAGTTGTATGCTCCGTTCCAAATTAAATTTAAAAAAAAAAAAGACATATGTCCCTCCCCAGTGCTTTAAGAATTATTTGACATGCTTCCACCTTTTTGCATCACCTCCTCCCCTCTCATAAATAACAAACCGTCCCTCTATTCAGTACTAATTTTGCTAACAACCACTTATACTTTTTACATAAAAATTCTGAATTTTTTACTTTGGCAGGTGTGGGGGTTTGGAAGGCATATATTCTTCCAAAAATCATTAAAAAAAATCATTTTTTTTTCTTACAATCACTAAAATTTTAATAATATCAACATAAAGAAAGAAGAAAAAGGAAAAAAAAATCGCCAACATTTTAAAAGAATAAAAAAATTGCAAAACATGCACAAAGCTGTATGCTCTGTAATTCCCTCCAAACACAGGCAGACACGTGGCTTTCTACTGCTTTATTTGAAGCTTCTCTCAAAATAAACACACAGTATAAATGAGGAAATATGGAGACCACGTTAGATTAACATAAATAAAAGCATCCACAGCATATACAATATCATTTTGCCAAAGTAAAATAAAAATGCTGCAAGAAAGGGAATACTCCTCAGAGGGCTCCTTATTACTGTCACCAGCAATTAAAGCCTGTGACCAAAATTTGGAAGGGCCCATTAAAGTGTCCGTACTTGCTGCTTGTCTTACACTTGCAAGAGCAGCCATAGCAAAAAAGCACTATTATTTGTCAAACTAAAATAAAGGTAATTGCAACAAATAAAATCTGAATTACCACAGTCTCAGAAAGATTGAAATTATACATGTTGTGTACACAACATTTTATTATTTTTTAACAATTATACTTCTCGACGAAACATTTCCCGTTATAAACCATCTAACATGGAGTTTCAGGCAAAACGTTGAATACTTTAGTCGGCCTTAAGCAGAGTAACAAGCATCTGTACATGTCTTTGAAGGAACGCCGTTTTCGTTGTGTTTTTCCCTTTCTATCAAAGGTTGTGTCTTCGCTTCCTCACCCTACCATCTGACCCCGGATAGACTTCTGTCATTTGGTCAGTCTCCATTCGTTTCTCGTCACCAGGTCAGCCTGTCGAAGGACAATGTTGACTTTTGACCTTTGAGTTCCTTCTGTTTTGTGCCACTTTTGTCTTGTTTGTAAGTTCAAAAGATATTCTTTCCTCCAGTGAGTCCAAAACTCGTTGGCCATACTCGTCGCCTCTTTGTAAGATAAAGATCTGTTCTCACAAAGTGTCCAGGTGAAGGCAGACTGATTGTCAACTTCATTGCAAGGATGCAGATCAGAGTTCAGCAGCGAGTGGTCTGCTGTTGATGATGGCCAATACCTCGTACAGAAATGTCCTCAGAGAGGCACTGTCAAGCCTTTGTGCTGACTGGTGGAGAAAGCAAAAAAACACTTCTTATGGTTTTGAATTTGCCTCTCAGACACTACCCATGTGACTTGCTGCTGCAGAATTCATCAGAAATTCACACTTGAGCCTTCACTTTTTCTTGATCCATGCCTTACGTGAGCTCTGCAAACTCTCTCCGTGCTCTTCGGTCACATCTCAGGTGACGAACATTCCCTCTTTTGGCAATGAACGCTTGTAAACCATCGATAAATGCGTCACTTGTCATGTCATCAATCATCTTAATGTGTATGGCCCTTGAACTCAGACAGGTAAGTAAGAGTCCATATCTTTTGAGACATTACCTTCCTTCCATAACACATAAAGTTCATTCATTTGTTCCAGAGTCAGAGTCCGCATAAAAAAAGACAACAGATACACACAAACACAGCATGAAATCATGGTATAAAAATAAGTAAATCAATACATATCTATGTCTTACAAAGACCCAACTGCACCAGTGTCTCCACTGCTGGGATTGCTGAGGTGTAGTGCTGTACCTTATGTTGGATAGAACTGGTATTTCATTCTCAGATTCGGGAGATTGATTTGTACTTTTTGTACCACACAGTTGGTAGTATAAAGTGGCGTACAGTCTGCTTTCGAGAATATTTGCCTGAGCATACGTCATCTGGCAGTGCCTCTGAATATGGTCATCATCATCAACATCTGTCACTTGTGCTGTTATAAAAATTTCCAGGATATTTTACCCTTTTACATACATCAAGATTGGGAATTTTAGACTTTTGTCCTCTTTGGATCTACAGATCATGAAAAGTCTTTTATTATAATTGTATTTGATATCATGTTCCACATCATAAACAGAACAAATAGTAACTCCAATTGGGGCTGAGACACAACTGCCCCATTTTACTTGCATAGTCTGGTGGGCATACCCAGAAGTCTAACAATATATTTGTGAACCGTCTTATGATTCATTTTAAAAAACAATTTTGCATGGTTCACACGATCATAAACTTAAGAAGCATCAATGAAACACTTCCTTTGTTCTTCAGTGGGTCCTTTGTACTTTCTGCAGTTGACTCATTTAAACATGTGCAATGAGTCGACGGCTTCATCCCAGGATCCACTATCCATTAGCTTGAAGTTCGTCTATCGTCAGTCCATGTCCTTGATGAAGAACTTTCTCGTGAAGATGCTTAATTAGCAAATCCGTTATGCGGCTGTTCTTTGGGAGTATTGCCGGATGCTTCACATGTGGGTGTAACGTGGCTTCTTTTAGGTGTCCTTCCACTGTTAGGATACCTTCCTCATCCAAGAATGGACCTAATGTGCACAGATTTGGTCTCGGCAACTACTTTCTTAAGTTTTAAGCTCCTTTTCTCATCTGAAAATGCTGCTTCTTGTACCAGCTTGATGATTGCAAGTTTTGCTTCTTTGCTTTCTTCTAGGCTTGTACACTCATTGGTTCTTTGATTTACACCTTTGTACTCTTTGACTTGTCGTTTCAACTTTGACAACTGTTTTTACTGCCCTCGAACAATCAGATAATTTCTGTAGGCGATCCAGTAATGATCTCTGTTCCTTTGCCTTAGTGTCACACACTAAGGCAAAGAGAAATTCAGGGTTGTCTTCTTGAATTTCTCTAACCTCTCAGTCAGTTAGTTCCTGCTGCCAAAACAACTTTATCCTGGTCCTGTGAACCAGTCCTCAAACAGGTTTACAGGACCAGTTGTTCCACCGTCAAACCTTGAGAGGCATAGTTTACCAGATTGTCATCAGAGGCAACATAAGCCCATTGTTCTGTCTTTGCACTTGACTTGAATTCTTTGTATGCACTTGGCTACAAAGACTTAAAAACCTGCTGGCCAGCTGTTGTTTATGTTGCAGAGAACGACTGTGCAATCCGTCCAAAACAACTCTTGCAGATCTTGGATTTCTAGTTCTTTTCAGAGCATGTCGCTACTTCGAACTGCGACAACTGCTGCAGAGAGTTCAGGCCTTAGTATAGTTGTGACCTTGGTTGGTGAAACTCTTGACTTTCCCATTACCAGACACAATGGGAATTTGTCAGACGTGTTAATGACTCACACTAGGGGTGTGTATCATCTGAAAAGGCTTCTTCTTGTACAAGCTTGATTATTGCAGGTTCTGCTTCTTTCCTTTCTTCTAGGCTTGTATACTCGTTGGTTCTTTGCTTTAAACTTTTGTACTCTGACTTGTTTAAATTTGGCAACTGCTTTTACTGCCCTCGAACAATCAAATAATTTTTGTAGGTGATGATCTCTCTTCCTGTGCCTTAGTGTAATATGACATGCTTTTCCACTATTGCTGTGCCTCTCTCTGTATGCGGTTGGCTTGAAACCTTTAAAGACTTGAAACCTTCAGTACTGTGCCATGCTGTACTCAAACTGCAACCGTTGGAAGTTGATGGATGAGGGAGCACAGAGCAAAACCGCTCCACCCAAACGCAGTCTTTCCCGCTGTCCGCCTGTCTTTCCTCGATGTCCGCCAGTCTTTCCTGTCTGCTGCCTGCCCTCTCACAGTAGTCACTGGTTCTCCAGAATTGTCACTGTGTTGTACAGGTGATGTTGGACCTGCTCGGCATTTCTGCCTGCCGCACCTCCTCCAGTGAATGGGAAACGGGCTGTACTTGTACAGCACTTTTTCCAGTCTTTTGACCACTCAAAGCGCTTTCACACAACAGGTCACATTCACCCATTCAAACACACATTCACACACTGGTGGCTGAGGCTAACGTACAAGGTGCCACCTGCTACTCAGTAACCATTCACACTCACGCACGCTCCGATGACGCAGAATCCGGAGCAATTCAGGGTTCAGTGTCTTGCCCAAGGATACTTCGACATGTTGCCGCCCCAATGCATGTCAGGTCAGCTGCAGGGTCGTCAGCGTCACTGATGTTTTACCTCCTTCGCAGTACATTTCCCGGTGGGGGGGCAGTGGCTACATGGGGACGTCACCCCGCCACCCCCTGCAGCTGCCCTCACTGGAGCGTTAAACCCCAAGAACTGTCCCTCCTCCATGGCCAAGATGAGTAGCTTTCTCTCTCCGCCTCCTCTGCCAGCTTTTTGAGGCCTTCTGCAGCCTTGTTTCCTTTGTTCCATTTGCAAATCCAGAGTTGTAACTTTGGCAATGGTATTTTGGGTGGCCCGGGGGTTTGGAAGGCATTATTTTCTTTAAAAGTTACCAAAAATCTGAAAAAAAAAAAAAAAAAAAAAAATTTAAATTAATTTTCCAATTACTAAAAATTTAAAAAGAAAAAAAATGACAAAAGTGTTTAAAGAAAAAAAAATCCATATCCATTGAAGTTGTAAGCCCCTCCCCACAGCCAAAATAATAATAATGATGTCCCTCCCCAGTGCTTAAAGAAAAATTTGACATGCCTCCCCCTTTTTGCACCACCCCATACCCCCTCATAAATAACAGTCCCTAATAATGATAAAAAGCCCTACATCTAATAATCTAGCTATAAATGACTAAAGAATAGCGACTACCTGTCCTACTTTAACTCCACCCAGGCTCTGCTCTTTTTGTCCACTTTTATTTTAGACATTATCCCAAATTTTTACACTAAAGAAATGAGAACCGGACAAAACGCCATTGCTTTCCAGGATATTCCAGGCCTTGCTTTTCACACCGTTCTCATTTTTCAAAAATGCTGTCTTTTGTATGTTCCACGACCCGCTTTCCATCCCAAAAAGGTCCTCACTTTATAAATACTTTCTCACTTTTCAAAAATGTCCTTTATGTTCAAATTTTCCCAATTCCCATTTTTTATTATTTTAAACAATGTCCACTCTTTAAATAGAAAAACCAACCCTTTACTCTCTAAAAATGCAGTCTCTTCCCAAAACTGTCCCCAATTGCAAATAATTGACAATTTGACTGAATGTTCAAAAAAAAAAAAGAAAAAAAGAAAAATAGTTTGAACTCTAAATTGTAGATGTTGTCCTCTTCAGGATGGGACCTCGAGATCAGCTAATAAGTATCAGTCAT
>NW_024623327.1:0-892 GCF_008729295.1 Plectropomus leopardus
CGTCCAAACAGGAAGGCGCTCCTGCTGCTGAAGAAGAAACGATACCAGGATCAACTGCTGGACAAGACCGAGAACCAGATCGGGAACCTGGAGCGCATGGTGAGAGACGGGAGGAGAGGATGGGCGGACAGAAAGACGGATGGGCGGACGGCTCTGAGGAGAAACTAACGTGTCCTCTCTGCTTTCAGGTCCAGGACCTGGAGTTCGCTCAGATCGAGGCGAAGGTCATTCAGGGGCTGAAAGTCGGAAACGAGTGTCTGAAGAAGATGCACGAGGTGGGACATCGAGGGGAGCGTCTTCATAAACGTGTCCGCCTGTGCCAGTGCCTGTTGATGATTGTCTGTGTGTCCGTCCTCAGGTGATGTCCATCGAGGAGGTCGAGCGGATCATGGATGAAACTCAAGACGCCATCGAGTACCAAAGGGTGAGTCTGCTGACGCCACCGGAGGCTGTCTTTGTTTGTTTGTTTGTTTGTTGTTTACTGAGAGACGGTTGTGTCCCCGCAGCAAATCGACGAGATGCTGGCCGGCTCGCTGTCACAGGAGGACGAGGACGCCGTCCTGGCTGAGCTGGAGGCCATCACTCAGGTCCGTCCCATCGCCATCACTGCCAGAGTTTTTCAAAATAAAAGGAGGTCAAAGGCTCAGATGAGCAGCTCCGACCCAATCACATGTCCTCTCTGCGTGTCCTCTCTCGGTGTCCTCTCTGTGTCCTATCTATGTGTCTTTTCTGTGTGTCCTCTCTCAGGGAGAAGTTGAGCTTCCTGATGTTCCTGCAGACGAGCTTCCAGACGTCCCAGAGGTCTCCGAGAAGAAAGCAGGTTTGTTCTCTCACTCGCTCTCTCTTTAATAATATCTATGTATATATGTATATATATACATAGATATACATA
>NW_024623327.1:947-1388 GCF_008729295.1 Plectropomus leopardus
TGCGTCCAAACAGGAAGGCGCTCCTGCTGCTGAAGAAGAAACGATACCAGGATCAACTGCTGGACAAGACCGAGAACCAGATCGGGAACCTGGAGCGCATGGTGAGAGACGGGAGGAGAGGATGGGCGGACAGAAAGACGGATGGGCGGACGGCTCTGAGGAGAAACTAACGTGTCCTCTCTGCTTTCAGGTCCAGGACCTGGAGTTCGCTCAGATCGAGGCGAAGGTCATTCAGGGGCTGAAAGTCGGAAACGAGTGTCTGAAGAAGATGCACGAGGTGGGACATCGAGGGGAGCGTCTTCATAAACGTGTCCGCCTGTGCCAGTGCCTGTTGATGATTGTCTGTGTGTCCGTCCTCAGGTGATGTCCATCGAGGAGGTCGAGCGGATCATGGATGAAACTCAAGACGCCATCGAGTACCAAAGGGTGAGTCTGCTGACG
>NW_024623328.1:0-6003 GCF_008729295.1 Plectropomus leopardus
ACATGCACTATAAGAGCTGTTTTTTAATGATAATATCTAAAAAAACTTAACTTAAAGCATTAATAGAAAAAGATTAACTTCCGGTAAGTGTGCAACAAAAGGGAAAAATGCAAACATGAAAAGTGTACCTAAAAAAATACAAATACATACACATGCATGTAAAAAACAACAATCTTACCTTCAGTAGCTTTGTTGAGAGCGACCAAGGAGTTTAAGACCTTTGAGAAGTTCAGTCCCTGCAGGAGGTCATTGACCTCAAACGCCTAAATGGCAGAAAACCAAATAAAGATTGTTATATACATTTTAAAACAGCAACAAAGCACAGAGGAGCTTGAGACAGAGGAGAGAAAAAAAACATGTACACACATAAATAATACATTTATGGATGATGTCAAAAAGGACGCAAAGCAACCTTCCTGACATTTCCAGGCATGTTTCTCAGGCAGACACACTGTAAATGGAAAAACCTTCAGTTTGTGAGGCTAACAGTCACGACAACGGCAACAATGAAAATAGTTTTCTAATACACATTGTCAAAATATTGTTTCAAAATCGTTTTTGTTCCTTACACTGTCCTTCCTTAGCTTGCATCAGTTCACATAATGAGTTTACATGATAACAACAATCAGTACGAGAACCTTGAAATGAAGGAATACCAAGTTTAGTGGGGGTTTGTGTACCTGCTCCAGTCTGGAGAGGGATTACTGAAAGTCTGAGCTTCCCCTTGTAATCTTCCCATCACACACACACACACACACACACACACACACACACAGACATGCACACAAAGCCATAATCAAATACCTCTGAAGCCCCCTAATCTTGTGTATACCACACACTGACTGACTCTACATTCCCAAAGCGTGAAGGTGGAGCAATGTGGGGTGTGAAAATCGGAGCTGAAAAATCCCAATTTAAAAACTATTTCCAATTTAAAGTTCAGTGTGTAGGATTTAGGGGTATCTACTGGGAGAAATTAAATATGATATAGCAAGTATGCTTTCTTGTGTGTTTAATGACCTGAAAATAAGAATTGTGTTTTCACTGCCTTAGAATGAGCTGTTAATATCTATAAATGAAGAGGGTCCTCATCTGTTTTTACAGTATCCCTGAATGGACAAACAAAACAGTGGCTCTCGGTGGCTCTTTCAGGTGAAAACCTCCTGAACAATAAACACTGAAGGAATTCGAACCAGAAGAAGTTTCAGCTGGTTGCAGTCTGCAGTTCCCCTTTTGATGCCACTAAATCCCCTGAAACCTTGCACACTGTTCCTTTTAATGCTGAGTGCAGCCAGAAATCGCTGAACATTATGATTGCCGAAATCCCAATTCTACTCTTCTTCACAGATTGGGTCTCTTTAATCAAACAACAAAACTATACTGTTTCTTTAATGTATCCCAGCTTTTAGGAACCCACCTAATCTGATTTATACACGCAGGCTGATTGGTAGTCAGAGCAGTACGGACCCAAAAGTTAATACACACGTCATTTCTCTCCTACTGGCACCGGGCCGGGATACAATATGAGGCTTTTGAGTCACTGCTGCAGCAGAAATGCAACAGTGCTTAAGCTGCATTTGCACACATTTGAGGTATTTAGCTGCTGCTCCTTCAAGTACAATAATGTCTCAAAGGAAATGACAGAAATCTGATCCCCAGAAATACAAATAGTGTAATCGCTCAAGGATCTTTTCTCTCACTAATGGAGAAAAAGAATAAGTGTCTTCTTGAAGTTAATTAAAAAAAATACAGTTTGACAAGATATACATAAGCAACCAAATAAAATATATTAATAACTACATTTTAAATATATGTTTATCTCACAGCTTGTAGTGAAGGTACTCTCACATGCAGCTGTGAGGAGCAGAGAGCCCGAAATTACAGCATGCTTAAAACAAATGCCTGCGATTGGTCAAACAGCTTACCTGCTAACAGGGAGCGCTTGATTTAACACAGCAGACTCTAAATGCACAGAATCAATATCCAACCCGATTAATTAATGGCAGAAGCCAAATTTATGATGCGATTAACTGTGTCGCTCTGGTTAATCATGGAGTCAGAACTCTACTGCGCTCATACTGGCACTTGCTGCCCACTGTGTAATCGTGCTCTACTGGACCGACAGTCTGGCTCGTCCTCTGCTTGTCCGATGACTGTCTGGGAGAATTACTCCGCTGATGTCAGTCAGGCTGCTGGTAATGGAGGCCTTGGCTTCCAGCAACATGGCTGACATGCCTCTAATCAACTTGATTGGAAAATCCACTGACTGCCTGACGTGTCGCATTACGTCAGCCCACCCTTCTACTCTCCTCTATTTTATACCCTTTCAATTTCTACTTTAGCACAGAGTCAAAATTCAGTTTGAAGCCATGCCTCGCTTTACTGACTGGCTCTCAGGGCCTTCAAAATCAGTCTGAGCTCAGGACTCCTCTGTTGCGTAATCTGCGCTTTTCCATTCATTACATGGCTTTTTCCATGGCTAAAATCAATAGTGTGTGTGTGTGTGTGTGTTGTCATTTTGAACCACACAACTCACTAGCCCTCTCTGCACACCCACTGTGGGGCAGGATATCGCCACGCGTCACCACTGTTACGCAAACACACAGAAACATGCACACACCCTATATGTGTTTTAAGCTCTGATAACATTACAGGTATTTTCAGGTAAACGTGCCGTACAATTTGACAGTTTCTTTGCAAAACAATTCCAAAGAACTATCGATTGCTTCCCACTGAGATTTTTGTTGCCACAAAATAACAATTACACTATCAAAATATAATAAAACACTGTTAATGTCGATGCGTTTTGAAGCCAATACCACTATACTACAGAATAAGCTTTGTATAAAATCCACTTTTTCTTTTTTAAGCATAAAAACAGAACAGACAGCTAGCAGACCGTTAGGGAATACTTACTGAATTTGACAAAATGTGTTTTTGATTAAAATCGCAGACTAAAAACAAATTTAAAAAAAACAAATTTTGTGAAAAAACATCTTTGAAGCGGCCCACTTTGCTCAGCTGGTTCGAGTGTAATAATTCAGTGATTGTAGGTTTGATTCTTGTACTGGCCAGTAATCGTTCAAGTCTATAAGTCAGCTGCTGTTGCAAAATGTGAGCAAGGTTTATGTGATCTGCCTGCAGATGTCAACACAAGCAGTGAAACCAAATTAGTTCTTTCCCTGCAATCGCATCACTAAACTTTTAACTGCAGCCCTGAATAAACCATGTGTCAAAATGCATAATGCACCTCACATCAGAGAAATGGATGGAGGCTCCCAATAAAATTTGAATCTTCAGTTCTCCTTTTTGACTCAAGGTCATGTCTCTTCTTCTTTAAATTATTAAATAAATAAATTAGAAAGTTTTGTGTGACCACGTGGCCTAATGGACAAGGCGTCTGACTTCGGATCAGAAGATTGAGGGTTCGAATCCCTTCGTGGTTGACAGCTCCAACAGTGATTTGAGAGATCACAGTATCTTTGCCTAATGTCAAACCCAGTCACAGTTTAAATTCAAACTGCTAATTCTGTCCATTTATGGTAGATAAACAAACCGGTTTGGCTGCACATATCTACTGTTTAAGGTACGTCCCCTTGTGAAACTGTCCGCTGTGATATGAGAGTTGATGGCTTTCATACCATGTACATTTACTTATCTACAGTATTAGGAAAAAATGCAACCCGCCGTCACATCTGCTTGTGAGACTGCACTTCCATTTAAAAATGGTTTCAAAATCAGTTATAAAGAAACATTTGATAAATTTTCATGCCCTAACAGACAATAATTATATTTTCTGAATTTGGGAGGCGGTCATGCCTGAATGAAGATCCAGCACTGGTCTAATTTTGCTTGTTTTGTCCCTGATTAATTTTTGAATAAATTGTGTTAAAAAAAAAAAAGTCATGAAAAGCACTTAGCCTGGCTTGACCCACTGTTGTGCAAACACACAGACACATGCACACACCCTCCTACGTGCTTTGACTCCATGATTCATGCTTTATATTTGGCAGTTTTTATGCCAAACAATTCTGGTTTAAAATGTAATAAGTCACAGATTACTCGCGAGTCTGTTAAAAATATAATAACTATTTTGATTACTTCATTAAGGTAATGTAACTTATAACATTTGATTATTATTCTAACAAATGTTTTAAACAGGGCAATATAGCTGAAAAGACCTTAACACATAAGTGCATGAATGTTGTGCTCAAATTTGTCTCAATGACTGTGCTGACCTGCATTTCCCAAAAAGATGGAAAGCAGCAGAATATTACAAATATAAAGATTTTACTGAAAACACCCCACTGAAATCACTAATATTCTGATAAGAAACTGTGGTTTGATTACCTATTTTTTCTCAGTAACTCTAAAAAAAATACAATCACAGTTCTGCAAGTACTATACCAAAGATTTGCTGTTTTGGCAAAGTTGCACTCAGGATATATATATATGCATGTGGCTTCTTCAGACTGAGGTCAAAATTTAGTGTGAAACATGAAATCATACAACCACAACAATCGACATTGAGCTTTGGACATGTCTTGAATGTAACCTGGTGCAAAAACACAACATTAGAATTGTAAATCTCAAATGTAATTGCCCAAAAGAATTCAAGACATGCCAAATGGACAAGGAGGTTACACTAAATGTTTGCAACTTTAGCCATTTTAAGTTGTTTTATTCTGAAACATCTATGTTTTAATATGCTACACATATATCCTGTATGTTCTGGTTGTGCTTTAGTAAAGAGACTACTGTGAAATAAATATGTATGATCATTTTAACCTTGCTAAGATAACAAAGTTTAAGGTGGCTGAAGATTTTTTACAGTACTTAGTAATTATTTTGTACTTTCATTACTGTAACCAGTTACATGTAATTAGTTACTCCCTAACACTGTATTCTACTAATTGATTCTTACAATGATTTCCAAATAGCATTCAAAACCTTAATAAAAACTGTAAGACTAAGAAAGTAGTACCATAAAAATTATGTAAAAAACTAAGTAAAACCATAAAACCATATTGTTGTTGAGGATGTAGAAACTCTGGTTTCCATCAGAGTCTATTTACTTGTGAATCCCTCATCTTTGTATTTCCGACTGCATCAATGCTTTTATAAAACATTGTATTTGTATTTTAACTGCTTATTTTACAGGACTTTCGGGGTAAAAAATTCCCACTACATCCATGTTCATTCAACACCTTTCCGGGTGGCTCGTGAGCACAACACCTGTTGCTGTCTCGTGCCGTTAAAGGCGAAATATAAAAGACGTCACTGATAAACAGCACGATAAATTAGTTTTACAAGTGCTATAAGCGAAAAAACAGGTTAATAACTGTGGTGTAATGTGTATTTTAGGCTTCTCGGTGTGTAATTGCATTGATAAATACATTATTGATCCGTGGACTCACCTCCACACCGAAAGCTCCGCAGCCTTTAATAAACTCGGTAATGTTCCGCTGACACTCGCTCTCGCTCCTCGGTTCCTGGAAAAACTGCACACAAAAAGTCCCTAAATTAGCTTCAGGTGTTTAGCAGAAATATTAATAAAGTGTATAAGAAAATGTTTTAGGTTTTTTCGGCATGAAAACAACCTTATTCCAGGCGTTGCTGGTGCACTTGCTGCTTACTACAAGATAAACTTCCGGTTACAGCTTTCAAACTAAAGCAATAACAGCGAAATGTTTCATACATTTTGTATTCAAAATCGGACTTTCTGCGTAATTATATGTACCTTTATATTATTGACAATAGAAGTTGGATCTAAAGTTCATGTGGTCTAAAGTATCTTATTTTTTCACTTATTTTTGAGGGATTATTTCAATTTTTGTCACGTCAAGCCTACATCATTTGACAAATCTGTCAAAAGAGAGTTAAAGTCACACTCAGGGACAAAATGTGAATTATTTAACTCGAAATGAAGTCTGATGCTGACATTAAAGTGGACTGGCTGTGACAAAGCTGCTCCTATAGGACATGCATTAGAGATTACAGTGG
>NW_024623329.1:0-2396 GCF_008729295.1 Plectropomus leopardus
GTGTGAAGGCTTTTTACTATCTCACATGACTGCATTTCACACAGTAGTGAATTTCTGTTACTGTATTATATGTAATATTTTCATGTGTATGTTTAAATGTTCTTCACCACATTATATGAGAACATTTCAGGAGTGTGTGAGAATAATAATTTAGTTGCTTGTGTGAGAGTCGCTCACTTGTGTATGTGTGTGTGTGTGTGTTGCGTTTCAGTTGCGTGTGTGTGTGGTTTTCAGTTGTGTAGGTGAATGGGATTGTTTTCATGTGTGAATGTGTGAGGTAATTCTGAATAATGTCCCTCACGGCCCCTCATACATCTCAGCCAGCCTCTGCAGGAATAAGGTGACCAGGACTGCAGAACTGGGATGACTCTTGACTCTACAGTAAAGTTGATTATCGAGGAACACCGAGCGTCTCTGTTTAAGTGTTTCTGGCTCACCAGTTTAGCGACCTGTCCAGACCCACAGGCCACGTCCAAAACGCGAGCCTCTTCACGATTCCCAGAGAAGTTGGCATCCAGGATATTGACTGCCAGATTTGGTGATCTGTAGTTCATTAGCTTCATATCCTGTTAATGTGACATTAAACAGTTGTGTTATTGACACAGTTACTCTGATCATCGGTGTGACGATTTTTCGGCCTAACCCTAACCCTACGGCTGAATCACAGCTGTTATGGCGTGCAGTGCAAGTACTTTTGAGTCAGTCCTCGCTCTGAGGCACGCCCTAACCCTAATCCTACCCCCGTACCCTAACCCCTAACCCTAACCCTAACCTGCAGCCGTCCCCCAATATAAATGACCCCCCCCCCGAAAGTGAGAGAGGGAGACAGCTGGAGACGAGGACTCGCTCCACACGTAGATATAAAAAAAACAAAATCTTTCTTAGGTAACAAAAACACATCAATTCTTTTTTTAGGTGATTATTATATTATATTTAACTTCTATCCTTATATCCCCCTAAATCCTACACACTGGGCCTGCAGAGGCAACAGAGAATGTGTGTTTGATGCTTAAAAGACAGTTTGTTTTTTAGTGTTTCCTTCAAGTCTCCATCTGACCTGAAGGAGGACAAGTTTCTGTCCACTGACCTGGTTGTATGTCTCTGCCCACGTGTCATAAAACTTGGACGTCAGCTGTGAATCGAAGCCTTCGAGGGTCTGATGGAGGGCTTTGACGTCGTCCACAGTTCTGCTGCCGTCTGACATGATGAGGAGACGTCAAACCTACTGAAGAGGAGACTGAACTTACGTCAGTTCTAATTTAGGTTCAAGTTTTGGTCCCCAGCACAAATTGTGTCTCTTTTCTCTTTTTCTTTTTGTATTTTAACATTTTAAGAACATGAATTTTCATTCACTCAATCTTTATTTAGTCTTGATGGATCATTGAGAGCGAACTCTCATTCACAATGACACGGAGAAAAATTCATCACACAAAAATAAAACATAAAAGTGCACAACAAGAAGAGTAATAAAATAATCTAATCAATACACTTAATATAAGTAAAATAATAAGACAGTTGCAGCCAGGGGTGGAGCAGCAATTTCAAATGTGGGGGGTTCTTGAGGAAGCTGAAGCACACGAGCACCGCGACCTCCGTCAGCCCTTGTTTTAGTCTCAAAAGCTAAAGCAATGCATTTTTAGATTTTCTTCATGAGGATATTCAAACAATATCACATTCAAAATGTACCCTAACCGAAAGCTTTTTCTTTCCCTCCTGTCACACAACTCCGCTTACAGGACAATTTGACTTGAAAAAGAAGTCAATGGTCTGTTGATTTTCAGCATTCCTAACAAAAAGAATAATGATGTTAATGTCAAAATCAGTGGATGTCTCTTCAAACTGTCAGTTTGACCCATTAACTTCACCTAGCTTCTATTAACTTAGTTAGTTAGCAAGACCTAGACATCGTGTTGTTATTTAGCGGCGAGGGATGATAGCTCCGTGACAAACGGTTTACTTTCCCGGGCTGCCGGGACCAGTGGACCAGTGGGTTTGGTCAAATGGCTTAACAAATGACGCCTTAGGAAAAAGGAAAAAACACCCCCATCCCCTACGGGTGTGACGCCCACGGCTGCAGCCTTTACAGTATTATTGTGATCAGCGATCTGAACTGATCAATGGATTCAAGTGAACTGAGTTTCAGTTTCAGTAGTTTTAGTCACGGATGTCAGAGAGCCTCTGGAAAGAGTACGGTATGAACCATGACTCTTAAAAACACAACCCAGATTGTTAAAACCATATTAGTGTCCATTTTTAAGGGATATTGTGTTGAAGTGTTGACGCATTGATTCCCAGATGGCCAGGGACGGTTTTTGCTGTGGGCAATGTGGGCGACCGCCCAGGGCGCAATCTATTTGGGGGCGCACGAGCACCCGCAAAATAAATAAATAAATAAA
>NW_024623330.1:0-2822 GCF_008729295.1 Plectropomus leopardus
AAAAATTCATAACATCATACTATAGTATGTTGCAAAAATACAAAAATGTGATACTACAGTATGTTGCCTAAAATTCATAAAATCATCATACTATAGTATGTTCTCAAAAATGGCATGACAACATCATATTATATTATGTCGTTCAGAAATGCATAAAGACATAATTCTAAAGTACAGTATGTTGTCCAAAATGGAATACAAACCATCATAATATAGTATGTCGTCCAAAACTGCATAAAAACACTATACTATAGTATGCCCTCCAAAATGGCATGAAAACACTGTGCTATAGTATGTGGTCCAACTATGCATAAAAACAACATACTATGGTTTGTCTTCAAAAATGTCATAAAAATGTCATACTATATTAAATCGCAAAAATGGCATAAACCTCATACAATAGTATGTCATCCAAATTAGCACAAAAATGTCATCCTATAGTATGTTGTCCAAAAAATGTTTAAAACCATCATACTATGATACTATGATGTCCAATATGGCAAAAAACGGCATGCTGTAGTATGTCATCAAAAATGCATTACAATTTCATACTATAGTATGTTGTCCAAAATGGCATGAAAACGTTATACTATAGTATGTCTTCCAAAAATACATAAAAACATCATACTAAAGTTTATTATCCAAAAATGCATAGAAAAACTTCATACAATAGTTTGTCTTCAAAAATGGCATAAAATCATCATATTATGGTATTTCTTTAAAAATGGCATTAAAACATCATACTATAGTAAGTCATCCAAAAATGCATACAGACATCGTACTAAAGTTTGTTGTCCAAAATGGCATTAAAACATCACACTATAGTATGTTGTCCAAAATGGCATGAAAACTTCATACTATACAATGTCATCTAAAGATTCATAACAACATCATACTATAGTATGTAATCCAAATTAGCACAAAAATCTCATACTATAGTATGTCGTCCAAAATGCATTAAAATATCGTACTATGTTATGTTGTCAAAAATATCATGAAAACGTCATACTATAGTTTGTCAAAAATGTCATAAAAACGTCATACTATAGTATGGCATCACTAAATGCAGTATAACATCATGCAATATTATATTGTCAAAAATGTAATGCAAAATGTCATACTACAGTATGTCGTCCAAAACTGCATAAAAACATTGTACTATGGAGTGTCTTCCAAAATGGCATAAAAATGTCATACTGTAGTGTACAACCAAAAACGCATCAAAACGTCATACTATAGTATGTCATCCAAAATGGCATAAAAATGGCATAAAAATGTCATACTGTAATATACAACTAAAAATGCATCAAAACGTCATACTATAGTATGCCATCCAAAATGGCATGAAAAGGTCATACGATAGTATGTCCTCCAAATGGCGTAAAAAAGTCACATTATGGCATGTCGTCAGAAAATTCATACTATAGTATATATATTCCAAAATGTTATAAAAATGTCATTCTAAAGTATGTTGTCCAAAACTGGCATGAAAATGTCATACTATAGTATGTTGTCCAAAAGTGCATAAAAACATCATACTATGGTATGTTGTCCAAAAATGCATAAAAATGTCATAATATGTTGTCCAAAATGCTTTAAAACGCCAGACTATCGAATGTTGTCCAAATTGCATAAAAACGGCATACAAAAGTATGCCGTCCAAAATGGCATAAAAATGTCACACTAAAATGTGTCATCCAAAAAGGAATTGAAATGTCACACTATAGCATGTCATCCAAAAATGGCATTAAAACGTCATACAATATAGTATGATGCAGAAAATTGTCATACTATAGTCGCTGCACTATACTATACTACTATAGTCCAAAAATGTATGAAAATGTAATTACTTAATTTGTAATTACTAAATTTTACCTGGAGTGTGCATAAATAGAGCCTGGGTCTGTTGAAAGTGGTATTGCAGTTTGGGCTGTGATAGCCATGTGATAGCCAGCCTAGCTAGCTTAGTTAGCTCAGTTTAGCCTCCTGGGGGATTGCTGTGTGTTAGCTTAGCTTAGCTTTGTATCTGTGGTAGCCTGTGGTATCCGTCTGTAGGCTGTGATAGCCATGTGATAACTAGCCTAGCTAGCATGGCTAGCATAGCTTAGCCTTAGCCTTGTAACTGTGATTGCTTTGTGGTAGTTTAGCTTGCATCTATGAGAGCTTTGTAGTTGTTTAGCTTAGCCTTGTATCTGTGAGAGCCAGGTGGTACTGCCACTACCTGGAGCTCGCATAAACGGAGCCTGGGTCTGTTGAAGGTGGCAGGGCTGTTTGGGCTGCTTAGGAGCAGTGAGCTGGCACTAGGGGAGTGGCTTTGGGATGTCAGAGTTCACTGCCTAGCCTCCTGGAGGTGTTGTGGGACCAACTAGGTGAAACACTGATGAATGGAGGTTCCCACCTGATGACCCCAAAGATGTGTTACGGTTCGTACCCACCAAACGCGATTAAAAATGATCGCGCCTCAAGATTACATACAAAGTCATACGATTGCGCGGCGCATTGGACGCGAAATTCGCGGCGCGTTGGACGCGTTGGACGCCTAGTGTCCAACGCTCGAGTTGAAATAATTGAACTTTTGCGGCGTCGTCGCGTGAAGACGCGCCGCGACAGCCTATCAGCGTTGAGATCGTCATCCACGTGCTGATGTATGGACGTCCTGGTGTTCCCTCGCAAAATCTAATCAAACCGCCAGAAACAATGGAGGAGCAGCTTATCGTCGCCGTCACCGCTCACCCAGAGCGGTACGACAGTTCCTGTCCCTTGTTGCAGGAGACGGTGGAACTCGCCGAGCTCACGCCGCCTCCGTAGGGTAGCATGCACCC
>NW_024623331.1:0-2665 GCF_008729295.1 Plectropomus leopardus
TATGATCATGCTTGCAGCAGCAAAAAAGGGGGACAAAGAAAAAGCTTAAAGTGGTTCTGTCAACCATGCGCATAATCTGCATCCTTGCATTTTACTTGTCTTCACTGATTTAAACCGTCAGTTTCACTAAAAGTGGTTTCATAACGGTGGTTATATTTAACTGATGGAGGGAAGCCCCCAACTGAAGGAGGACATTTCCTTTTAGAGGAATCACCCTTGTATTTGGTCTGAGAGCTGCACATACACATTCAGGGAAAAAAAAGGCAGGATAGGATCTTCTATGACTCATTTTTCTGTATACCATCCCACTCCACAGGGCTTCATTTTCCCCCACCCTGCACACACACACACACACACACACACACACACACACAGACACACACAGACACACACAGACACACACAAGCACACACAGAGGGAATCCCTATTGGTAAAGATGGTGTCAGGTGACCAGTTTCCATGGCAGCAGCTACCTACATACATACATTGACAGATTTTTTTTTCCCCCCGCTGCTCTGTCGTCTGAATGAAGAAGCATGAATGAGAATAAACAGGTGAATGGAGAGAAGTGAATAAATAGAAAAACGGTTGACTGAGAGAGCCAATAAAGGAGCACATCAGATAGCACACAGAGTGAGGGATGCCGATACATCTTTAACTCTGTCTTTGTGCATCTTTGTTTCTTTCCACTTAAATCTCATCATTATGTCGGTCTGCGTTATTCAGGATGAGTGAAAGTGATCAGGGCAGATTTGTGTGCTCAGGCATTAGTAATTATCCACAATGGTTTCTATGGCAAAGACGTATGCATATGTGGCCCTAACCAGTGTGATTTTCCAGTACAGAATCACAAAGCAAGCTGCAGTCTAGGGCTGCATGACATGAAAAAAAATCATATTATGAATATATTTAAAATTTTTCAAATAAAAGACCTATGCAATTATTTTGAGACTTTATAATGTTTGTCAGAAAAAGACAAGTCATAAAATCCTACTTCCAAAGTCTTTACAGATTAGTTTGCAGATTATTAGTCTTTATAGATTAATAAATGCAATGCCTTTGGAGACTTTTTAAGGATCTGCGAGAACCCTGTATGACATCACTGATTTTAAATTGCTTTTTCTTGGCTTGAGGAAAGTTCTACAAATATAAAACCTCCATGGACTAAAAGTTCATTACAGAAAGACTTATATTCAACCTTGTTTGCAGTTTGAGGTGTCCTGTCAGCAGTTTTATAGATGTCTCTTTTACAATGGTGGTTTATGAGGAAAATGTTTTTTGGGCTGCAGGAGATATTTTTACTGCAATACTGCAAGTGGCCACTGCAAAAAATGGAAACAAGGCTGAGCAGTGTTGATGGGGGCTTACTGTCTATACTGCACTGTTTTCTCTTAAAGGGGGTGTGGTAATGAAAGCCTACACTGGATGACATATTGCCAGTATGATGTCTTTAGAAACTGGTAGCCCTCTTTCTGTGTCTGTGGTATAATTTCAGATAGTCATTCAACTGTCTCTTGTCAGTGTGACCTTTCTTAGCTATTTTTTTCAGCTTTTGTAAACTCCTTACTTCCTCATTTCCTCAACATTAACTGTTACACAGAAATGTGTCCTTTACCCATTTTCCATCCATCTGCCCATCAATATAGATTCATTCATTCGTTCATCTGTCTCCACTTCTCTTTTTCCAAATTGATTCCTTTTCCTGTTTAATGTTACCCAGCTCTATAAAAAAAAACCTAAATTGATAAAAAAAAAAATGCAATATCTTCTTACTTCCTGATTTTCATGAAAATGGCTTTTTGTGACGCATTTCCTCGACCCTTAATGTGTCAGAGCACTGACAGCTTCCTCCCTCTTACTCCTTCTAATGGTCAGTGTGTTAGTGTGTGTTAGTATGTGTTAGTGTGTGTGTGTGTGTGTGTGTGTGTGTGTGTGTGTGTGTGTGTGTGTGCGTGTGTCAGTGTGTAATAGCACAGTTAGCTACAGTGCATGGCAGGAAGGGTGCATGAACAGAGCTGCACACACCGCAGACATCATCAACCTTTAAGGATAAACCACTTATAATGTAAAATCAGTCAGTTCTCAGAGACAGTAATAAGAAAATTCTTGAAAAGGAAGCAGCATCACGATAAAATAAGGATCAATTTAACATCACTGCATTATTTCCTTGAAAAGCTATTTTCTCTGTGTGGAAAGCTCCCCAGGACAGATTCTATTAAGCTCCTCAGTTTGTTACATCCTATTTCATGAATGTCTTTTTTAATTATACCATGAGTTAGATGTGTATGTGAAGGAAGTTGTATCAATAATAAGAAAATAAAGCTTTTTTCAGTCTTGAGAAAAAGTTGAACCCCTTGCTTAAAAATTGACATTTTTAAAATTTCATTCTTCAGTTGTCAGTCTATTTTCTGCTCCTGTAGGTGCAGAAATTGGCCTTTCTGCAGATTCTGTTTTTTGTTGTCGTTTTTTTTACTCTTTTAGTAATTGTGGATTATCTATGCAGAATGGCAACTCTAGACAGAAGTTATTACTTTTACTAAAGGACATATTGTTGATAGCGATAGTTGAGATCACTACACAGTTTTTGTCTCATGACTCCATAAACGACCAGAAAAACGGAAACCCCTTCAGACATTAACCAATTCTAGTACCGTGAACACAACCT
>NW_024623332.1:0-1203 GCF_008729295.1 Plectropomus leopardus
ATTAAGTTCTTTCTGTATCCTAAAAAAACTTTTCATCTCTTACATAATGTGACAGCCCTTAAGATTGTATTTCTGCTAAACTACGTTCCTGCTCCCTTGTTTCTTAGTTTTCCTGGATCCTGGCCGTAACCTTGACTCTGCCTGACCGTGGTGATCGCTGTGCTGATGCTGTGATGCTGCCTTTGGTTGTGCTTGTGCTGTGGCTGTACTGACACTGTGCCCCCCACTCGCCCTGATCGTGGTCTGGTCCTGGTTGTGCCGATGCTGTGATCTTGCCCTTGGACACCTCCCTTTCAACATATGCATGAGACTGTTATCATCTCCCTCAACATCATCATAGAGAGCAATTACTAATTTCACACCTACCATTATTGTAATATGACATGCATCTGTTTCTATTATTGCCGTGCCTCTCTCCCCCTCTCTCTTTCTCTTTCCTTTTTTGCCATGATTGTATTTCATTTGCTATTTACGACATCTATTGCTCGTCTGTCCGTCCTGGAAGAGGGATCCCTCATCATCCTCTACCGCTCTTCCTGAGGTTTCTTCCTTTTTTTTTCCCCGTTACAGGGGTTCTTTTTCGGGAGTTTTTCCTGGAGTGATGTGAGGGTCTAAGGGCAGAGGGATGTCGTACACTGTAAAGCCCTCTGAGGCAAACCATGTTTTGTGATAATGGGCTCTATAAATAAAACTGACTTGACTTGACTTGGCCCTTGCACCGACAGATTGCCCAGTAACCACTGTCAGGACGCACTGTGATGGACCCCTTCCCGTTGATGGACACCTTGGCTACACCGAGATCCCAGTCCCAACAACATCTGCTTTTTTAAAATATTTGTTTGAAACAACAAAAACATAGGTCTTTCACACATTCACAGTATGTTTTAGTGAAATAATAATAATAAAAAAAGCTGATGATACCTTACAGGGCAGATAAAGGGCAAAATAAGGCAGATGGTTTACCAATGTTCATAAAAAAATCCTTTTTTATAATTTGTTGCAAAGCATCGAGCTTGCTCCTTTGAGTGTTTTGTTTCAATTGCTAAACTGAAAAAGCACACAGGTGTGGCGCGACACTGAGTGCTTGTGGTTTTGTGGTCAGTTATATCACTATTTACTTTGCAATGACATGATTAATTGCTGAGGTATGAGTCTCCATCTTTCAAGAAATACTAGATTTCCATTGTCATTAAGTTCTTTCTG
>NW_024623333.1:0-2255 GCF_008729295.1 Plectropomus leopardus
GTAGCATCCAACCTCATAAACATTGTTAGCTCTGTCAGCACTGTTGCTGTTGTTTAGCGTTGCCAGCTCCAGGGCTGCACCAATCGACTATTTTTTTCTTGACAAATCTAACGACTTATGACATTAATCATGATAAGTATTATCATAATAGACCCTATTTGTCAGATGCCTGATGCAAGAAAATTACTTGATCTGAAACTCTAGATTGCTGTGAAACATGAATTTAATCACTTTACAGTATATCACAGCAACTGTATCCCTGAATGGGAGAATCAGTAAATCAGTACTAAATCTAAAATGCTCATCACTGGAGTAAAATACAGTTTAGATAATCACTAGCAAATGCATCAGTGTGGGGCAAGGAAAATAACTGACTGTACAGACTGTAGCAGTAACCACATAGTCCTACAGCGGTCTGTAACGTTAGTTGAAACCGTTTACTCAATGGTGCGCGGCCGTTAAAGTAAACGGAAAATATAAAACAGCTCAATAACAACATTAGGTGACACATTGAATACCTTTCGCAGCGGTGCAGGAAGTTCTGGTGACTGCTGCAAACAGAAACACATTCCACATATTTATAATCCCAATATATCGTGTATGTGTGGGGACAAACTGTTAACAGCAGCTGTACTCCTGTGGCGTTGTTTGAGCTGCAGCAGTGGGCTGCATCTGGTGGAATCCATGCTATGACCGGATGAAGCAACTATTTTTGTGATGCGCCGACGCAAGCTTTGCAAAGCGCCGTTTAGCAAAGTAGCGTTTTACTGTAATTAGGAATGCACCCTTTTTTTTTTTTTTGCTAATATTTAACATGCCAATATATAACAACTCAATTGGCTGATAACCAATACCGACACTGATGTATTCTCTCTTCTGTTGTGGAATTAACATCATATTATGCATACTCTTATCGTGAAGGCCCACCAGCAGATTGAGACATAACATACAATTCTTTTCAGTGCATGTAATATTCATTCAATGTGCAAAATAAGAAAAATACTTCAACTTAAGGTACATATTCCCTTTTGTCAATGAAAAAAATTTAAATATATTGGTTTGTGATATTGGCACATATCATCATGTTGGCCGATTCCAATATTATTTTGCTAACACCACTGATTGTCCCCCAGCCATAACCAGCTCAGCCACCTCCGTGTTGAGAACCGTCTCCAGACAGCTTCCGAATTTTGCTTGCAGCCTCTTTAACGCTTTTACTTAATATTATTATCAGATGCTAATAAGCTTACTTAAAAAGAAGACATACTACAGTGTATGTGTGTACATATAAACACAGATTGAGGTAAAATTTACACCAAGACTAATACTTTGTGCTGAGAACACGGTTGTATCCTCAATAAATCCTGTGCTGATGGTTTTATAGTGTTACCAATACTCCTTCCTTCAGTGGCTGTTTTGACCCCGGCGTATTGATTTTCTCCACAGAAGGAGTCAATGCAGAGATGAGCACTACTGCTGCAGCAAAGAGGGTCAGTAAGTTTACAGCCAAAGGAGGGAGGGAAGGATGTACACACACACACACACACACACACACACACACACACACACACACACACACACACACACACACACACAGAGGAAAAAATAAAGAGGAGGCAAGTTGGATGGAGAGCTGGTTTATTTTTAAACAGTGGCCTGGGATAACATTGTAAATTGTGATAATATCTGTGATTTGCGATTTTGCAGTGAAGAAATGAATGTTGCGTGTAATTGTAATCTATGTGTTCACTTTGTTATAGCTCAACAAATGCAAAACATTTAATTAATGAGGCGTCTCAGCGACTGAATTCTCTTGTGCAGATGGTAAAATTGCCCATTCACAAGGGATTAGTTATTGGTATTTAAAGGAAAACGACCATGTAAACTAAAAGAAGTGAAGAAGTCATCTTTACCATAACCGGAGTTTTTTTGGCCTCTTGAAGTAGTGCCCATCTGTCACCAGAAAATACCATGGTCCGTGATACAAAACAAGCATTTTATTCAGTCAAACAAAAAAGTCTTGATCATATTAAAGAGATATCTGTCAATAAGGACCTTGCAAAGGTATAATGGTCAAATCATTTGAATGAAGCAGGTAGAAATAATCGTGTAGTTTGAGTGCACGTTCTGTATTTTTGGTCTCACATCCCCTTCTTGGATAACTTTCAGCGGTGGCCTGCCATCAGTTAACTTGTACAAGGTACAAGATAGATTTATTGTCATTTTTCTTAAACGGGGTTTAAGAAGAAATGAAA
>NW_024623334.1:0-3883 GCF_008729295.1 Plectropomus leopardus
GTACACTTTCTGCTCATTTTATGGCTCTCCCAGACTCTAAAGTTTATACTAAACTATATACGGTGTACCCAGCAGTGGTTCTAGTCCATTTAGTGTGAAGCACAGGGGTCTGACTGGGGCCAGCAGTTCTTTTAGACGGGGCCAGCTCTATTAGCTCTGAAACTAAGCGCTGGTTTTAGCAGTGGAGAGGTCCAGAAGCCATGTCAGACAGGTCCTCTGAAGAAATAAAGTAGGAAGTTTATAGAGTTGAAGAACATGCCCTTTTTCACTGAGTTAACAAATTCTGATCTGTACTCTGCCAATGTGATGTAGTACATTTATTCAATTTGAAAACTTTTAGATGGATTTATGTTCACACCAAAACAAAATAACACCATTGGCCTACACATTTTTTTTGTTAATGTATGTTAAAATAAGTACTGATTATGGAAAAGACTGGAAACCAAATCATTCACAGATCTAAATAATTTTATGCGTGTATCAAAAAGTATCAGTGTACTAACATGATACATGATATCCACACTTGGTTATGTTTACACTTTAAAAAATGCCTACCCAATCTATAGTGCTATAGTTACACATTAAAGCTAATGACTCATCATTTGGCAGAGCTTAAAAACAAAACAAAAATTGTCACCAGTAAGAAGTAGACATTCTGTTCAACACAGATTTACAAATCAAACAGTGTCAATAAGAAAAATCCAACAAACCCCGGACATTCATAAGTGAATCCGGTGATTGCTTCCCATCTGAATGTGATGGGGTTTTTTTCTATACCTTACCATGTGCCTCTTTTGCCAAAACATAACCATATGAAGCAGAATCCCACCATGTGCTTGTGTTGACATCATGAAAGCAGCATACGGGACATCAATACACAGAAGGATACCTAAAGCATAGTATGTAGATGCAGAAGTCCACTGCAAAGCGACGATATGCAATGTCTTTGGATGAGAACATGTTGGGGTGTGATGTGTTTGATTATTCTTTAAGGACAAAGAGTGAAAGCGTTTTATCAACCTTCCTAACTTGTGAAGTGACTCATATCTCAGCTGAAATGCGTCAGAGCTGCAGAGGAGTTTTAACCCATCAGCAGCTGCTGATAGAGCTCTTTGGAAACTGAAAAATAATGGTTATAGCCACATAACTGCAATGTCTCTCATTCAACCTCAGCTGGGGACCTTTGCTGCATGTCATCCTTTCTTTTTGTTGACAAACAAAAATTAAAGTCCCTTGAAGGATTTGTTATCTGTTAAAAAACTTAAACCATGCAGATATGCTATTGAAAAAACACAAAAACCAAATAATTCTAACATATTTTGTGAGATTTTAAGAAGTTTTTACTTCTTAAAATGGCATCAAGAGGTCCCAAAACACTGATGTGACCTCAGTCTGCAGACAGGTCCAAACTCCTCTGCAGCTGATACTTTTCAGCTAAGGTGTAAATCACTTCCCCAGTTAGTGAAGTTGATAAAATAATTTTACTCTATTTCCGTAAAGAAGCACCAAACGTGTAACTCTGACAACTTGGACTGATTGTCACAGTATGAGACACCTTTATGAAACAGCCCTATGCTGGTTGATAGACCAAAAACACAAAACCCAAAGGCGTTAGGAAAGCCACCTAACTTGGCTAAGTTGTGATTTTTTTTAAATATGTTTTTTATACTCATGTTATCACTTTAAATGTATGTGTTTTAGTAGTCCACAGAGTGTTGAAGTGACACTGCAGGAGATAAGAGGGCAGATGATTTGAGCTTCACATGTATATTAGATATTACGCAGTAACCTGCCTTGTCTCTTTAATGGAATGCCTACATGCTTTCAGTTAAAAATTGGTACATTTTAAAAGATAAAATCAATTTCAATGTTAATCCCTTAATTCATGAATTGAAGTATTTTGTAAGTGTAAAACACCTTAAAATCATCTGCAGAATTTTGATTTGTACCTTAAAGGACCTGAAGTGTTCAATGAAGATGCAAATTATGTCAGTAAATAGATACATGAATTGCTTTAATTACGGTGGCTTAATTTCTTTCTTTTTTTTTAAAGCCTTGTGGTTAGACTATTAAATTATACGTAAATTCTAACCTTAAAGGGCCTGAATTTTTCAATAAGATGCAAATTCGAGGTCAGTTGATGGGACAACAGGACACTTCAATGGTAATCAAAATATGATGAAAATATGATTGTAAAAATAAAAGGAAGAGCATAATACAGAGGAGGAAACAACAAGTATAAATTGCTAGAAAAATTAATCTCTAAGTCAATATTCATAGGAAGTTATTCACTAAAAAAATCTTATTTTCCACAGACTTCCTCGAGTTATTGTCTTCACAATTTGGGGTTACTGTACAGTTTATTAGTTGTTTTTTACTCTTATTGTTATGCATGAAATATAATTTGCAACATCCATAAAATATATCATTTAGTCAAGGGCATTAGTTCACTCAATGATAAAAAAGGGGGTCCCTAAAGGAGAAGATTGGGAAATACTGCTCTATTTGAGAAGGGACATCGCTTAGGAGACAAAGCGTGTTATTAACCAATTGGAAATTGGTGGTTTGCTCCTCCAGTTTGCATGTTGAAGTATACTTGGGCAAGATACTAAATCCCAAAATGTTCCTGATGGCACTGATTTGTGACAGCCTGTGAAAATTGAACTTCAGATTCCCTGTCCATTTCAATTGATATTGCTTTTCTATAGTATTAAGATCTATGATCACTGCAAACTGACACCGCCCTAATGCAGAATTTTATTTGATAGAATGTCTAAGCCAATCACAACGTACTACATCATCTTAAGTGGACTTCAGTTAAGCCACACACCCTTTTTAAACAAGCATGGCCAACTGTGAGGAAAGGAGGGAGAACAAGGCAAGTTTCCATCCATAAATCATATTATTAAAGTACATGATTTGTGTTTAAACAAGTGTTAAAGTAAATATGAGATGTTATATTATTGACACATGTCAAAGTCTCCTGTAAGAGATTTATAGTGCTCACTTGGGATTTTTGTATTAAATATCCGTGGATGTCACAGTAAAATGAAAGGTTTTAACAGGGACATCCTGTTCTGATTTCATTTTGAGTATAAAATCAGCTTATGATGCATCTTGTTGATTATGTTCGTAGAATATTCATCTCTGGGGGTTTTCAACATGCTGTTTTCAGGAGCATCACTTTGAGGTTTTGTTTTTAATTTATGGGTCCATTTAGAGTAGAAAATCTGCCATTTCAATATTTATTTCAAATGTATGGGACATAATTGGGTTCAGAATGGGTACCTTAGCAGGTGGCACCATGTGGCCTCAGTGACCAGTGTGAGAGTTGGTGAATGTGACAATATAAAGTAGTATAAAAGTAGTAGTATAAAAGCACTTCAAGTGGTTGGAAGACTAGGAAGGTGCTGTAAAAGCGCAGGTCCATTTATTATCCTAAATGCATTTTAGTGGCATTTAGGCTTCCCTAGAAGCTTGAAAAATTTCTATGAGCTTGTGCCCTACTATATGCAGCTGCTGCTTTTTTTTATTTTTTTTTTTTTATTGACACCTATTAACATTTTTGCAGGGAGCCTGAGATCAAAGATTTTCATTTTTAAATATAGCCCTTTTTACACAAAGCACTTTTACACTAAGGTTGCAATGAAATTAAGATTTTCACAGTATGATTACCTTAGAAAAGATTGTAGTTTCATTGTATCACGGGATTGAAGAATTATTATTATTATTATCAGTCAGAATGACCCTTAAAGGACTGAAAACGCTTAGTTTTTGTTGACCAAATGTTTTATTGCTATAATTAAGACTTGTAATGAAAGTATGTGTAAAAAGAGTCCCTTCTGAAAATGACTAAAATAGAGGCGAGATTCTGAATCCAGTT
>NW_024623335.1:0-1978 GCF_008729295.1 Plectropomus leopardus
TACTTTTTGATTTTACAACGTCAAAAATAAATTAATTAATAAAATCCAATTTCCAATGTCTGAGAAAAATGTATATAGGATATTTTAATACCAATTAAGGCCTTTTTTAAAATAATTAATTATTCCAGTGCTTTTTAAGACTTTTTAAGGATCTGCAGGAACCCTGTAATCCATGTGCCTGATGTGAGCCCTGATGATCCTAAATTAAATCAAATGCCGTCAATACCAACAAAACAGTTAGACTGCCAACAAAACACCACAGGATAACTACAGCTACGTAACTGCTGAGTGCAGAGCAGCAATTTACAGGATAATTTCATCTAGCATAACTTTATTATATTATTTCAACCTGAAATCAAAAATACATATTTCTTCTCTTATCTGTAGTGCTATTTATCAGTTTAGATAGTTTTGGTGTGAGTTGCAGAGTGTTGCAGATATCGGCCGTAAAGCTGTCTCAGCTCTGCATCTCACACCAAAACAATCGATATCAGCCTTATTAGTTTTTTCAGTTTCGCTATAGAAATCAACTAATTACAGTTTAACTGAAATAATTTCAGGTTTACTTTTTTGCATCTACGAAATCTCACTTCAAACGTGAAAGTTGGACACAAAGACTTCCAGCAGTTCACTAAACCGCTCTGATCATTTCAGCCCCGCTCATATAGTTACGATCATTACGAAAAACACAGAGAAATCTGATCTCTAAGTGCCTCAAATAACCCCAATTCAAAAAATCCAAACTACTGTTTTAACAAAAAGCATCTAAAACAGCTACCACCTTACAACATCACAGTTATTTTTCTGCTGTGCAGCAGGTGTGTACAGTACAAAACATTTCTGAGCTGATTTGTGTGTTTCAAGTCTGTTATTCAATATAATTTATCAATCACAAAAATTTAAAAAGCTCCGTTCACAGAGTGAAGGACGGAGGACTGACCTGTTTGTCTGAGCGGTCGGCGATGCTGTAGACCAGCGGAGGGATCGAGCCTTCTTTGGTTTTCCCAACATCGCTACGGAAATGTTCACTGGCAGACAGACAGCTGAGGAACACACACACACACACACACACACACACACACACACACACACACAATAGTTATACGCTTACAGTATACACAGTCAGAGGAACCTATGGATGCCTTTTAACCTCCGTGCTCACAAGGTTCACCCTCCAAAACATCAAATTCAATGACTTTTAAGGACTTTTCAGGCCCGCTTCTTTCAAATTCAAGGCCCCAAAAATGGTTTAAAGTTCATTACTGACACTGACAATTTTATCATGAGACCTGGCAGGCTGTACCAGTGTTATAAAAAAAATCCTATTCAGTCATAACAAGGACAAACTTAACAAAGTAATAACAGGATCTCCAAATAAGGAGAAACTCTCAAAAAATCACAAAATAATGGGAAATTATACTGAGTCATTATTTTTTAAGACATTTCTTGGATTTTAGGATGTTTCTAGGATTTTAGGACATTCTGAGGATTTTATGACTCTTCGAGAGATTTAGGACTACTAGGATTTAAGGATGTTTTTTTAGGATTTTAAGGTGTTTTAAGGATTTTAGGACATTTCTACAATAAAAAGAGTCTACTTCCCATCATTAAGTTGGAAAAAATTATCAAAAAGAACTTTTTCTATTCTTGCACAAAATATATAAATTCAAGCACTTTTAATGACCCATTTCTTTTTAGGTCTATTTCCAAAAAAAATTTTCAAGGATTTCAAAGACCTGTGGTTGAGCAGGTTTACCTGGCAGGCAGCTTGTAGATGTAACTGCAGCCGTCTTCGGTCCAGATGATGACTTTGTCTGCGGCGATGAACTCTCCTCCGGTCCACGCCTGGTCGTTGTCGCTGGGCACCGAGCAGAGCAACGAGTAGTCGCCGGCGTCAAACACCTGACACACACGAGACAGAGATGTTTACTGATGTAGAACCGCTCGGGCCGGGTCAGAATTTAAACATTTAAAAAGC
>NW_024623336.1:0-3332 GCF_008729295.1 Plectropomus leopardus
ACACACACACACACACACACACACACACACACACACATATGCAGATGCAGGTGACATCTTCACAATGGTCGTTTTGGTTCTGTAGCTGCTCTCATGGTCTGCAGTTGCCATGGGAATGGGTGAGTGTGTTGCCATAGTTACGTGCTCTGCAGGCTGTACAGTGCGTGGGCTTGAGAAACATCTCTCTTTTCTTTGTCACCCCTCCCTCCCTCTATGTCTCTCTCAGGTTAAAGAATCTACCGTTTACCTTTACTAAGCTGAAGGACCTGGCAGCTCTCTGGCTTTCTGACAATCAGGTATCTTTCTCCTCTCACACTCTCTTACCAAGAGACTGTACACGATCACAAGTATGCAACACACCACACACAGCAACTGTATAGATACATATCAGTCAGTTAACATGGTCTAAAAGGCTTTCATCTCTGAGTTCTCCTTTTTTTTTATCAGTGTATTTTTTCGTGTTTATTCTCTTAATACAGACTTGATGCTTCTTCCCCTTGTTTCATGTTAAAACCCTTTCAGTGGAGCAAGTCGTATTAGACTTTTATTGTGAAAAAATCCGCAGGAAGTGTGAAGTTTCACTGCAGCAGAGTATTATCACAAAGGCAAGGTGAAGGAGAGAGGAACATGACACATGAAATGGTGGTAGAGAACACTTTGTGAGTTACATAGTATTTACTAATAGAAATAGTGCTGTGCATACGATGTATCACACTGAATTTACCAAACCTGCCATTATAGAACTGGTGATTTTGTTGTCCTCCTTTATTTCCTCCAGTCTTTATTTGTGGTCCACCATTATTTGTTTAAAACAGTGATTCTCATAGTGAGGTCTGAGGCCCCCCCTGGGGTTCATGGCACTCTGCCAGGGGGTCGGTGAAAGTTTTCATCATTTTCATCATTAGTTTAAATTATCATGATATAATGTTATTAATTTTTTTTCATTGTTTTATTAAAAGATGCAACAATGCATGTTTTATTTAGGTATGTGCTAAGGGTAAAACTTTCTCTATCAAGCTGTGCTCTGTTGTATTTGCTGACTTGATTGATCAATTGAAAGCATGAAAATGAACTTCTGTACAAGTGTGAGCATCCACGCTTTTCTGTTTCCATCATTGTTGAAGGAAGTGTTGAAGGTTTGTCCCATTTTAACCGAGACTCCCTGTAACTCTGTTTTGAGGGGCAAGGGGGCAGTTAAAAATGAGAGTTAGGGGTAAAAAAAAATAAATAAATAAAAATCAGTTTTGTGAGCTGATAAATAATTTATTATGTGCTCTTATTGGAGAATTTATTTTATATAAATCTCCATAAAATTAATTGATATGTAGGCATTTATAATGAAAATGCAGACAATTTGACAACTATAGAATCCAGCAGTGTAACTAAAAGCATGTGGACTTATTGCCCCGTCCATGACCATGTATTATTTCATTGTCCGCAGTGCTATTTTTTTTTTTCTTTTTAAGATTTTTTTTGGGGGCTTTTAATGCCTTTAATTAACAGGACAGACTAAGTGTGACAGGTTGAGAGTGAGGGGACGACTTGCAGCAAAGGGCCGAAACTGGAATTGAATCCGCGGCCACTGCGGCGTGGACACAGTCTATGTACGTGGGGTGCCTGTTTTATCCACTATTCCACCAGATGCCACCCGCAGTGCTATTTTTAACAATACAAAAATATTCTCCATTATATTTTAAGTGCAATCAAAGTTGTCACATGAAATTAAAATCTGCGCCACAACACTGGATCCATATTGAGCTGCTAAAGAATAAAGGGGATTTAAAATTCTAATGCAATTTGTAAAATTGCAGTTCAATTCATTTAAATTTAAAATTGGCACTAGCGTATGCATACACTGCAACAAAAATTCAAGCCCAAATTCAGTTATGACATTGATACCTTGACAGCCTGAATATTCACATTAACAAACTAATTATATACTACAGCAGAAAATGAAAATTGTACTGCATTCATTTTAATTTTCTATGTGTGATACTATTTATATTTACAGCTCATTAACATTTAATACATATCAATCAGTGTTTTTTATGAGTTGTACATGGAAGAGGCATTTGATGATTCATTTGGCTCACTGTTTAGATTGCAAAAATTCAATTTGTATTACATATGTAAAGTGGGAATCAGTGTCTCCTTGCTTTGAATTTCATTTTTTATTGTTATCAAAATTGATTTGCAAATGATTTCCTAGTGATTTACATGAATACTTCTGCTGTTTCCCACCTACCTACAAGCTCTGAATTAGCTTAAGTTTTCTTTTGCCAATCAGATATTTTAATAGCAATCTTTTTGTCTTTCAAAATTAGAGGTAGGTATAGATTAAGGAATAAATGTGATCAGTGAATTTCCCCACAAGAATACTAATAGAAACATGTGTGTGTGTGTGTGTGTGTGTGTTTGCAGTCCAAGGCTCTGATCCCCCTACAGACAGAAGCCCACCCTGAAACCAAACAGAAGGTTTTGACCAACTACATGTTTCCTCAGCAACCGCGACATGACGAGGGTACAAACTCTGTTTGTGTGTGTGTGTGTGTGTGTGTGTGTGTGTGTGTGTGTGTGTGTGTGTGTCCTATAATAAATGGACATGGTTTAAGGGGATTTAAAAAAGGTCACCGCATGCTTTCTTGTTTGATTGTGTTTTTTTTTCTTTTCAAATGCACAGTGCAACATAATAGTATTAGCATTTGTTACATTGCAGGATGTTATGTGCTCTAAAGTAATGTATAACAGTTTGCATAAATGTGTGCGTGTATTATTTGTGTTTGTAAGTGTATATTAAAATTGGATGTGTCAGTGTTTGTGTATTAATATATGTGTGTCTGACAATCCACAGACCTACTATATATTAGCAGTTTTAACCCCATCCTCAATGTGTGTCTGTGTGTCCAGATTACCAGTCAGACAGTGACAGCTTTAATCCTACTCTGTGGGAGGAGCAGAGACAGCAGAGGATGACTGTGGCCTTTGACTTTGAGGACAAGAAAGAAGAGGAAGACAACTCTGGGAAGGTCAAGGTCAGCTCTCTTTCTCTCTGTTTCTGTCTGTCTATCCGTCTTTTCCCTTTAGAGTATCTGAGCAGAAGGGGTCATATGAGGCAGCCAGGGCTTACATTCAAGTTTTGCAAAGACAGCGTTAACTGACTGGCCTGCTGGAGCACCTCCAACTCTTGAATTATGAAAGTCTCCAGGTTGAATCATCCGTACAAACAGTGAGCAAATGTACTGGAAAATATCTGTCTCATTGAGAAAAAATCAAAAGTACAAGACTCTGGAAGCAACTATATTTATTCATTCATTCATTCATTTTCCGTAACT
>NW_024623337.1:0-1504 GCF_008729295.1 Plectropomus leopardus
CTCTCTCTCTCTCTCTCTCTGTGAGCCGCTGTGTCTCGACCCGAAAATCTCCACCAATCGCTGCGGAGCTGGCCGCCGTCGACCTTTGATTGCATCATTGGCGAGCTCAGATTATATTATTGCCCCACGATTTGTTCGGTTTTACCACCATTTATTCGCCAAAATGATTTACGCTCTTCACACACTGTGTTTAATCCCGATGAGAGTTATTATTATAATTAACCCTTCGGGCACGCTTTAATATTACAAACACAAAAATGTGCTTTTTCAAATAATGATAATAACAACAACAATGATTACAATAAAAATACATTGATATGATTTTCTACTTTCATTGAGTTTAGGATTTTTTTAACATCAGTCCTAATAATAAATATCAAATATTATTTATTCTCAGTATTTTAACCCTTTAAATGCCAAGTTTTTGTCATGATGCCACTATGTTTTTAGGTGAAAAAAAAAGGATTATTTTGAATAATTTTCAGTATTCTTTTTTTTTTTTGATGATGCACCGAGTGGAAATAGCATGTATTTCCTCCATATGCCAAATATGGTCAAAATGACCTCATCAGGTGGAAAATAGTCAAAATGACAAATTCAGAGTCAAAAGCCCAGAATGACACCCAGAAATAATACAAGTCCTGTTTTTCTGCTTTGATGGCTGTGGGATCAAAAATGTCAGTTTGAATGGGTTTCAATGGAGCGTTTTATTTATTTTTTTGCACTGTGACCAAAAATAAGGGAACATTTGAGGCAGAGTGACGGCTATAAACACGAATAAAAGCGTGCAGGAGAGAAATGAAAAGCTCTTTTTGTTTCTGTCATTGAGCTCTCTGGTTTAATCTGCACGTCTTCAGGTGTGTGTGAAAGGAGTCGGGGGTCGGGGGGGCAGATTTTCTCGTCACAGCTGTTCAATGAGCCCACGTTACATCTGAGAGCGGCGGCTCATGTCGCTGCTGTCACAGAGACACAGAGGCGTTTCAGACCTGAAGCAGCGAGCTCGAAATCTTCAGCTCGGTGTTTCAGCTGAGCTGCTGCAGGCAGCGCTCAGATGGAACTAAGTACATTTACTCAAGTACTCTGCCTAAGTACAACTTTGAGGTACTTGCACTTTACAGACATTTTCTTTACCTGTGGCCATCAAACTGTACAAGTCTTTTTTCTACCGTATGTTTGGAGCAATCTGGCACAAGAGTTTCCTTCGGGATTAATAACATTCAGTCTTATCTTATCTTATCTTATATTATCTTGTCTTATCTTATATTGTCTTATCTTGTCTTATTTTGTCTTATTTTTCTTCACAGCATTTTTCTGACACCTTGAGTTTCTTTACAGATTTTTGCAAAAACTCAGAGTTTACAAAATATGATGCTTTGCTATATATTAGATTACCAAATAGTTAATGCGAGCACAGCTGTAATTATTAGTTTATTAATCAATCAATTGAGTCAAAGAAAATGTATTTACCATTTTGATAAACATTTAAATCTCTTTCTTTTTTCAA
>NW_024623338.1:0-1100 GCF_008729295.1 Plectropomus leopardus
TGATCTGGCACCTGCTCAGTTACCAGTTGTTACGTTTCACCAGAAAACAAAACCTGAAGGACATGGGTCGCAGTTTGGGAAACACTGCACATGTACAAAAAGGTGAAAGCAAAATCAGGCACTTTGGTTTCTAAAAGGTGGTGTGTGAATAAAACTCCCCACAGCCACTCACTGATTCTATCAAAATAGACAAACTAAACAACTGCTCCCAAAACTAGACCTAAGTGGGTGTCACTGAATAGGGGGTAAATAAAATAAATGGCCAAAAGAGGAATCACACCTCCAGCACACACTCAACTCAGACTTCCACCTAAAACAAAAAAACAAAAAACAAAAAAAAAAACAAATAAAGCCAACTGAAGGTGTGGACTCTCAGGAGACACACAACCAACTGAGCAGGAAAACCCAGCCTCCCTATAAAGCCTCCCAGCAATCTGATTGCCAGCAACTGAGGGAGAACATCCCAGGTAAACCCAATAACTCCTGATCAGCAAGGAAACCTGTGAGCTAGATTTTGACACTCTGTGGATCTCTGACCATAACACAGTCCACACTCGATGTCTGTATGCAGACTTGAACCGGTGACCCTCTTGTTCCTAAAGCCCAGTCCCTATAGACTGAGCAACTGTCACTTTTAAATAGATTAGTTAATAAATTNAACAGGACCTATACATGCATTAAATGGAGAGATGTCAGAGTGAGGGGGCTGCCCATGGACTGGCGCCCGAGCCAGGGGTTCAAAGCCTTGCTCAAGGAGGTGATCTGGCACCTGCTCAGTTACCAGTTGTTACGTTTCACCAGAAAACAAAACCTGAAGGACATGGGTCGCAGTTTGGGAAACACTGCACATGTACAAAAAGGTGAAAGCAAAATCAGGCACTTTGGTTTCTAAAAGGTGGTGTGTGAATAAAACTCCCCACAGCCACTCACTGATTCTATCAAAATAGACAAACTAAACAACTGCTCCCAAAACTAGACCTAAGTGGGTGTCACTGAATAGGGGGTAAATAAAATAAATGGCCAAAAGAGGAATCACACCTCCAGCACACACTCAACTCAGACTTCCACCTAAAACAAAAAAACAAAAAACAAAAAAAAAA
>NW_024623339.1:0-3869 GCF_008729295.1 Plectropomus leopardus
TAACACAAACAAGGTACCAATCGAGGCAGAGGCAATTCCAGTGTAGAACGAGGTAAAATTACTGTTTTTTGTCAATGGAGTCTGGCTGAGAAGAGCTGTTTGGGAGTCGTACTGAGCATGCAATTGGATAAATGAGGTTTGAATTATATTGCATGAGTTGTGTGAAAGTTTCTAAACTTATCTTTGCTCTATTCCGTGCCCTCCTTTGACATAAACAGCAGTTTTAACGCGCTGAACACATAGTTTGTGTTATTGTCCTGTCCTGTGTTCAGCGAGGTAATATAATATCAAACTGTATCGCTTTGGCATGATTGCAAAACGAAATCAAAAACTATTTCTCTGGATATTTTTTCACTCCTCATCGGTTGTGAAAGACAGCTGGCAAACATGTTTTAGGTGTGGCAGAAATTAAATTCACACCTTCCAAAGTATTTGGGCTGGTTTTGGCACACTCAGGCTTTGTGCAACTTTATCCCATGAGAAACTGAAGGGTAAAACACAGAAGAACTATGATTAATGCATTTTTATACTATATTTAGGATTAGACAAATCAATTAACCTTTTGAAAACATGCTAAGAAAGCAATGAGCAACTTAAGAATAATCTGATAAGGAGTACAAGAAAATTTAAGTTACCTGAAAATGACAAAAAAGAGCAAATTAAAGAAACAAAACCCCAAATAGGGAAGTTACAAAAAAAACCTTTATTGCTAAGTCTGCCATATATACAGGACATAGATGGGCCTAAAATGCTTTTCCTCCCAGACCCCTGGTATAAACATAAAAGTAGACACAATATTTGAAAATATTTCAAGTGTAATATTTTTCCTTAGCTTTTGTTAAAAAATAAATGTCCAAAGTTACTTATTTTTCATACCACAGCCACAGACAATACCCTGTTCTTGTAATAGCCCTTTCTTTATGATTATCTTTATTCAAACAAGGAGCTGTGATCCCCACGTTTGATTGGCTCCTCTTTGGAAAGTGGTGAAGACTTTACCCAACGTTTTTTTTATGTTATGACCATAGAGAAGCCGATTTTTCTGGGATAACCCTTACTTATGTCTCTTTTAATTCAAATTAGGATGTGTGATCCCCCACGTTTGATTGGCTCCCCCGTGATGAAAAAGCCTTTTAATGTTATAACCAAAATATCCCTGTCCTTGTAATAACCCTATTGTTAAGACAGGCTTTATTCAAACAGGGATGTGTGATTTGGAAAAAAAAAAAAAAATTACAATAAAAATAAAATTACCCAGAAATTAGCAACAAAAAATCCAAAAAATCAGCCCAAAAAACAAAACAAATAAAAAAGGAACAGCAAGAAATGTTCTTTTAAATCTATTTAATCTGTATAAATACAATTTTAAAAATACAATTATGACAATTAGAAATATAGTTTTCTGAACATTTGTCCCAAGTTTTTTTTTTTTAATTCTAAATCTACTTAATTCTTGAAAATTGCAGGACATTTCTTGATAATGTGCTTATTACCTTCCACACAAGAAAAGTTACGTTGATCCACGTTTCAAAGACCTAAAGACTTTGACACCATTGCAGGTACTTGTTTTATTTTAAAAACGATGACACATCTTAAAAACCTACAAAAAGAGAAAAACATACTTATACTTATTTTTAAAGATACAGTACTTATTGTAGGAACTGGACCACAAACAAACGTTGTCAGGTCAAAATTAAGACACAGGAGTGTTTTAAAGTGTGATTGTCTTGAAATGTTACTGATAGATGCTCTCCGCCTGCTTCACTGACATTATAAAGAGGTTGATTTGTACAGAGGCAGAAGAAAGGAAAACTTATTTGCTCTCTACTTGGATCTGTTCTTCTTATTATGAGCTGCGTCAGTCCCGTCCCTCTCTGGTTACGTACTCCAGCCCGTGATCTCCATATGCGTCGTAGCTCTCGTAGGTGGGCAGTGAGGGCCAGTCTGGCTGGTACGTCGTCGTGCTGTACACAAACGCCTCTATGATGCTTCCTGCTCTCAGCTTCTCCTCCCCGTCCGTCTCCCCGACGCACTCCTCCACCTGCACTTCGACCTCAGTCCGCTGATACATGCTGGGAACCGTTTCAAACTCATCCAGGAACTTCAGCATCTTGTCGTCCACTCTGTAGATCTCCCCTCGGACTCGGTGACCTTTGCTGGGGATGTTGAGGAGGAAAGGGATGTTGTACTTGCCGGCAATGACTAACGGGTATTTCTGGGTGGTGCGGGCCGAGGCGAGGAACTCTGCCTTGCCGTTGACGCTCTCAAACATGCGGTAGTAGTTGGGCTGCCCCTTCTTCAGGGTGCCGTAGACGAAGACTCGAGTCATGTGGATGCAGGAGGGCACCTGTAACACAGAACAGAGCAAATGTTGGGGTTGCTTGTCTTTCAACATTTTCTGTACTGTAAATGATGATATGAAACTGGTGCAGAACTGGTCTGACTTCTCTCTGTCGGCTCTGAGCACATTCTTTAGGTGTTTAAGATGCACAAGCGCCTCCGCAACCTTAAGGCCTCCTTTTATCGAAGCTCTTTGGACTTTGTTAGTGTGGAGTACATCGGCTCAATAATTAATTCACTGTCGGAGTTAATCTCTAAACTCACTGTTGTCTTAAGATCATTAAAGCGGGGAGAGGTCAACAACACAACATGTGCAGACAAAGAGATCAGTAAGCAAATTGTGTGTCAAAATATACTCAGAGATGGTTCATTATTTATGAGGGACTGTGTGTGTGTCTGTGTGTGTGTGTGTGTGTGTGTGTGTGTTCAAAACATAATATGTATAGCATGCTGAGTATATAAAGTGTGTAAAAATATGTTCCTTATGCTGCAATACAGTGCATAAAATGTAAAGTTAGAGATATTAAAATTTGTGAACAATGCTACAATGTACAGGAAAATAAATACAAAAGTAAAAATCTGAATGAGAAATATATACAATGTATACAACATGTGTTAAATACATTCAGGAGTGAGAAGAATAATGCACAGTTGTATACATGCACAGAGTATTGCTGTTGTTGAATTATTACACCATTTACGGCACAGTTTAGACAGTGTTATAAAGAATTATTGTACCCTTAAATCACTATTGCACATTTAAAATATAATAAATTAATAATGGAATTGGAATTAACTCTAAATGCAATCAGCGAAGTAACAAGTAAGTAAGAGCTGTTACACAGAAAAAAAATACAATATTACCCTCTGAAATGTAGTGAAGTAGTAGTAAAGTAGCCCAGCATAAAATAAAGAAAAATGTATACCTGCAAGTGCCTTAAAACTGTAATCAAGCGCAGTGCACGAGCAGATCTCCTTAGTTCATTTCCACCACCGTTAAACATATACATAGTCTGCGCATGAAGCTACGCACGTGCATGCACGCTTACAGATAACGGAAACACACAGCAGCTGCATGCATTCATAAAAGTAACCCTGCAACACGTTTTCACCTTGGAAAAGTCAAAAGTGTTATCGTATCAAAACAGACGCAAAAAAAGAAGCTGAATTAAAAACGCATACGGGCATTATTTTAGGACGCAAAGCGACTAGAAGCGATTGTAATACACAGCTGACACACAGTTTATGCGTGTAATCTTACCGGGGATGTAGAAAGATGAAGGAGACGATGGCTCCTCGATTAATTAAAAATCTACAGTCTCTCTCTCTCTCGATGTGTGTTATATTGCGATCTGCATGGACGGCGCATGCGCATAAAACGACAAACCGGAGGACAGCCAAGTAACGCCACATGGTGACGTCACGATCAAGTCATTATTATATTTAACTTCTAATATCAGATCAAACTCATTGCTCGTATTTGAATGCTATTTCTCTATGATAATTAATACGAATAATGACTTGTATTT
>NW_024623340.1:0-2626 GCF_008729295.1 Plectropomus leopardus
TACAAATTTTCATATGCTATTTCATCATTAAATTCACTTGTGAGAATATTTGAGGAAGGAAATCAACTGTTTAATTTTATATATTAAGAAGCTGGTGTTTTTAAATTCAAACAATGATTCAGAAAGCATAAAATAAATTTCTTCGCAGTGACTCAACTTTGTAACACTCTATTCACTTTCACACAAAGCTGCCCCACACATACATCAATACTTGTAGGAGAAAACAAAAACTCAAAAAGACTTAAATATGATAAATTATCCATTTCCTTACCAAACATGCTCCACCTTTTGGGAAAAAAAATCAGAGAATTCCATGCGCATCCTCCCTCCTCCTGTGTGTTTGCTCTCAAGCATCACCTCTGGAAACCGATTTAGCTGCTCGCTGGGGTTACAGTTATAGTTCTATTCAAAGTACAAAGCTGCAGAAAATGTAATGTAGTAGTGCCAATCGATAAGCGAGGCTGCAGGCCCTGAAACATGCCCATAAAGGGATGTGAGCCAAGCCTTTAGGCGGCCTGTTGGCTTGTCCACACCCTCAAATGTGTATAAAGTTACAGGTAGCCCAGAGCTAGCTAAAAACACACACAGACACACACGACACGCACACGCACACACACACACACACACACACACACACACACAAGCCAGTATGCCACAATGAAAGGAAGACACAATGCCTGCTCTTTTCATTTACTGCTCAGGAGGGTCTGGGTAACAATAGATAACCTACATTGTGGTTTTCCAGTCAAGGTCCCGGGTAAGCTGTTCTAGCACTCACCCAATAAACACAGTTTTACCCCAGGGAGGCGAGAAACACCTAAACAAAGTTCCAGCAGTTAGAGAAGGAGCACACAGCATGCAGGTTAAACACAATCAACACCTCAAGACTCAGAGCTGCCAGCAGGGTGGAGCTGCAGATGCAAGGAGGACCTTTGCTCACACGGGGCAGAACAAATGGGAGTCAAATCAGGTCAGGAGGATGCTCACTAAAAAACGATCAGTATTTTATTCAAAGTGGGAATTTAGAATAGCCAAGTTAATCAGACGGTGTGCAATTACTGTATAAGAGTGATTGTTTGTGGGTCATGCTGACTCCTTTTTTCCCCCCATTTCTCATTTCATTAGTTTCAGCCCCCTCTCTGTCTGTCTCTCATTGTGACTGTCTGCTACCCACTCTGTTCGTGGTCCTCTCCCGAGGCAGCCAGACTAAATTTAACATTTACACATCACCAAACTGCAGAGAATACGCTTAGAAAAAGAATCAGTAACACTTAAATTTATATGAATTTTGTCTTTGTGACACTCATCGTATATGTGAGAACAACAAAACATGCTTTAAAACTGCAGGGCAGCTGCAGCCTCGAGTGACACCTGGGGTGGAGCTGAATTCTTTGTGAAACTGCCTCTGCAGTTGCTGCTTCTTTCACAGAACTCTGCCAAAGGTCGAGCAACTCTGTGGATGGATGAAAACCTTCAAGACTCAGGGCTATATAAAATGAAAAGACATGTTGTATTGTTAGAGAAAAATCATACACCTTAGGCTGTGTTTAGACTGCAGGCCCAAATCTGTTTTTTTTTTTCTGTGTGTACATATGACTCATATCTGTCCTTTCATAACAGTAGGCGGGTTTCCATTACAGATTTGGGCAAAACGGCGATATTTTCTAAGCAGGATCACGACATCTGCGCAACCAAGGCCCACGACAGTGCAAGCCTGAAGTAATCAAATACAGAAATATTCATCCCTTCTAGTTTCACAACTTTTCCACTTTGTTTTGCTTCAAAGAAAATGGGATGAGGGTGATACAAGAGCCAATCTTGCACATCACCGTGTTTGTATCATGTTTTCTGTAAGTGTGTACCATGGAGACTTATGCAGGCCAGTACTGGACACACCTGAAACAACCAGAGCTGCAGAGAAATGCTATGGAGCAATGTTTTAACAAGCTGGTACCAATTTTGTTTGCATCATCCTTCTGCATGTGCGTTAGGATGCATGCATGAATATTTGTGTGGCGTATAACATCCTGCACTTGGTTTCACATTATTCTGCTGACAGATAGTTCCAACAAATGAGGCAATGCGCCAACAACACCAGAGAAGAAGACGACTGCTAGCAACCAAACAAAAATACAGGATGTGAAATATCTACACAATCAGCTTTGCAAATGTTTTATGAGGAGGAAAATACACTCAAAACATTTGTTAAACCGCAGGGAAAAACAATACATTCCTGTAATTAACACTGAATCTAAATATGTTTTGTTTACAAGAAAATTGGCCACCTTTAAACTAAGGCAGAATTAGAGGAACACTTTCTATCCCCCCCAAAAAAATGTAATTAACATGTGTAGCCTTGGGGTGCGGGACTTGGTCGTGGCTCTCATTCCCCTTGCGGCTTGAAAGGTGGAAAAGGAAGCAGTTCTACACAACAACAGTGCTGTCAGCACTCCCAGAACCCCGCTGACTCTCATAATTACCTTGCATTTGGGTGGCCCTCTCTATTGATTTTGGCAGCGATAAACCTGGACCCAAACTGGGTGTGAAACCACAGGACTATCAGCGGGACAGGTCGCATATGGATGAAAGGCTGCAGCTCACACAGTTAACAAACACAACAATTTCT
>NW_024623341.1:0-1329 GCF_008729295.1 Plectropomus leopardus
CCACGTCCTCGCAGCCCCGCGGGTCGATGCTGAACACCAGGTGAGTGTCTCTGAGGTCCCGCCGCGCCGCCACCTCAGCCGGATCCACCGTCCATGGCTTCTCCGGAGAGTTGACAGGCATCTCTCTCAGCTGAGGACACACGCACACACACGCGCACACACACGCGCGCACACACACACACACACACACACACACACACACACACACACACACTGATCAATATTTTACACGTTTCAGTGGCTGTTCAGTTTTACATATTTCTTTTATTCCTTCATATTTTCTATTGATGCAGGCTGGAGAACACGTGTGTGTGTGCGTGTATGTGTGTGCGTGTGTGTGTGTGTGTACGTGTGTGTGTGTGTGTGCGTATGTGTGTGCGTGTGCGTATGTGTGTACGTGTGTGTGTGCGTGTATCAGAGTCAGTGGGTGACCCAGGATTTGTTGACGAGCTGCAGTCAGATGAAACTGTGTTTGAGGCGAGAGGTTTTGTTCCTGACGGACTGCAGTCTCCAGCCTGAGGGGGTAGGGACTCAAAGGGTCTGAGTCCGGGGTTGGGAGGGGGGTCGGCGTGCCTCAGGGTCCTGCAGGCGTGCACGCCAACCTGCATTTTTATGTTGGAAGTTGTTTGATTCGGCTTGTTGTGGAGTTTTTCTCCCTCAAAGTGGATAAAAAAATCATGGTTAAATTCAGCGTTTGTGTGACGTGATTGTGACGTCCGGTCTGACCTGCGCGTCAGAGAAGGGGGGCACGTGGATGCAGTTCTCGATCAGGATGGTCTGGACTTCCGTCTCCAGCTCTCCGGCGCGACCCAGCACTCGCACGCTGTGACCGTTGGGATAGAGCGATGTGCTCTCCCATGAGTCAATGCGCACCATCACTCTGTGGTCCTGAGGAGACAGACAGAGAGACACGGGGACAAAAGTTAGACTGAGAGGACGCTGTCCAACATCTCAGACACGTCAAATCTAATGCAGTCCCTCAGATACCTTCATGAGACAGAATTGTACTTTCACTCTCTCCTTTTTTATCCCAAAAAGGAATGCTTCATGCAAAAATCATGCTCTTACCAATCATTCATTATTTATATTTTAACCCTTTGAAATCTGAGAAAATTGGTTGATTTCTTTCAAAGACATGAAAGAAGGCAACGAGCAAAAAACCCCAAAAAGGCCCAAAAAGTAATTGAGTAAAAATATTACAAACATATTACCTGAATATTAGTTCAAACAAAACAAAAAACATAGAGACAAAGAAATCTAAAGAAGTCTTTAAACACTTGAAAAGTGCTACAAAATTCATCATTTTATATATGTAGTTTTGATCATTAG
>NW_024623342.1:0-3450 GCF_008729295.1 Plectropomus leopardus
ACCTCGCCCTTATCAATTGCATTGCCCAGGTCTAGTTCATATGGGTACTATGCGTATTATATTGGGTACCTTAGTAGTATGTAATGTTATGTTTTATATTATGTTTGATTGAAGCACTGTGTTTTACAGGGAAGGGAAAAAAGTGTCAAAGTTTGTGTCAGAATTCATAAATAACTGTAAATGCATCTATGATTTGTAAAATAATGAGACAATAAAGTATATAAAAAACAAACAAACAAAAAACATTTTATTTCACTGCAGCATATTTCCACAATATCACACAAATGGACTGTGTTCACTTGCCTTTTCGTATCTACAGATTTCAACAAACAACAAAAGGTGTTTCCTTTCACTCTGAAGGTATATCAATCCCTGCTGCGTGGATGAGCTGTGTGTGGTGTACAGAGCACAAAGTGGTCCTCTGCCTTTTCTCCTCAAACAGTCCACAGTTAGGAGTCTCTAAATTATTCAGGAAAGTGTGCACACGCAGCTCCAAAGTGAAACAAAGTGAGTGAGGTGCGCCGTGTCAATATAGTCAGTAACCCAGTGAACATGGAGGCTGGCACAAAGAAAGCTGGATTTAGTATTTCTCTGAATCCATCCATGAATTGATTAGTGTGCTGTGTTCTCCTTACTGCTGACACAGTTTAATGACCTTCACCCCTATTACCCCCCCCCCCCCCCCCCTCCCCCATTACACCCCTTCCTGTTCAGCCACACAAACCCATACACACACAAAATATACTGTAAAGCATGTTGGATATTTATAGACAGGAACATCCATGAATAATAGAGGGTTGGGGGATGTGGGGGTCTGTGAGTTTACATCAAGAAAGCAAGATGTGATGCTACAGAGCAGCCTTAGAGCTCCCTGTCACTGAAGCTGTGATGTGTCCCCACATGGCTTCAGGTTACGGCTTTAGAGAAACAGATATAAATACATCCAAAATAAATACTTAATACAGCTGGAATATATCTGCAGCAGGGCACACACTGTACAGGGAATGCTGGGTAACACTTTGTAGATTGACCTCAACTTCACTCAAAATACTGTTAAGACCTTCATGATGCACAGAAATTAAAATTTTGAGTTTTCATCAAACCCTGTTGGCAAAGTGATGCATTATTTGCCATAAAACAGGAAGCACTTTCTGAGGGGCAAGGCATGCACCAAAACTCACCAAACCTGGCACACACACCAGAAGTCCTAAAACATGATATCAGATTTTTTTTTGCTCTGATGTGCCAAAATGGCTCTATAGCCCCTCCTACAAAATAGCCCCTGCGGTACATTTCACCTTGAACTACAAAATTTGATTGGCATTTGTAACACCCCAAGACCTACAGAAAAGCTTTTTGGACCCAAACCCTAAACCCAACAGGATGTCAGCCAGTTTGAATTGAATGTGCAATTTTGGTGTATTTTTGGCCATTTTCAGGGGTTGTAATTTTTCAATCTTCTCCTACAGATTTCATCCAATTGACTTCAAATTTTACACACCCGCTCACAGGGCCTGGGACATCAAAAGCTATTCAATTCGTGACTTTTCGTCACACCCTGTGGGCGTTACTGGGCCAAAAATTTCCATGTCTCGCCATCAACCAGGACGTAAACAGGAAGTAGTTTATAACTCTGAGGGATATGGTCCAATCTTCACCAAACTTCATATGTTGGATGATAGTCCCGCCCTGAACACATCTACATGATAACTGTTACCATTACTCATAGCGCGCCCTACTGGCAACATGAAATGACATGTTTTCTTCTTTGATGGACTGCTCCTACAGGTTTTATCCGATTGACTTAAATCTGGTGACAAAAGCTTTAAGACCTTAATGATGCCTCCCTCGGAAGTATAGGTTTTCCATGAATGTCGTTGCCATGGAGACCCAGTGGTGTCCGCCAAACAGGAAGTTGTTGTGACCTCACTTTACATCGACTGATTGGTCCCAAATTTAAGTTGTGATCAGGTTGCAGCCCTAAACACATCAACATGTCATTGAACTATGATACTCACTGGGCCACCTACTGGCAACAGGAAGTAAGCCTCGTAACACAACTATCCTTTGATTTACATTAAATTTACATGGTTTGGTCCACAAATGATGTAGACCAAGATGACGTAGACTTTGCGTGGCCTCCAGTGCCACCTAGTGGCCACAGGAATTACTAAACCATGTGAAATATCTCACTCAAGGGTCCAAACTCTCTGCAAACTTTTTTTGACTTTCACTGAAATGAACGATTGCATCACTCGGAGTCCCGCCAGTAGCCTCAACTTGTGTTGGGGCGCAAGGGCCCGTTCATCACTGCTTGCAGTTTTAATTAGAGCCCAAGCACCGAATGGTGCGAGGACCCTATTGAAATTGTTCGAATTATTATCAGGGCCCAAGCACCGAACACAGGTCGGAAGGCGAAGACCCTCTAGAAACTGAAGGAATTATTATTAGTAGCACTGAACAGGTGCGAGGACCCTATTGAAATCAAGGAAATATTATTCTATTCTTCCTATAAATGAATTACCTTTTGGTGGCTTTATCATACTCAAACATTAATGAAACTTTGCAGCCTTATCAGGTCTGGTAAAAAAAAATGATATTTTAAGTGTCTCAGGTGCAAATTAAAAAAAAATGAATCAGGAGCGCCCCCTATTACATTTGTGTGAAACAGCCCCTGCCTCTGCTTTCACCTACATTACGAAAATTGGTGGGCACAGATTTTATCTGACAGACTTAATATCTGCTGGGTGCCACTCTAAGTCCTTTGTTAGTAAAAATAACTTCAAAAATGGAGTTTTTATTACACCGTGTGGGCCTGCCCAGGTGTACAACTTCCATGTCTGGCCATGAAACAGGAAGTTGTTTTAACTCAGCCATACATTACCCTATATGCCCTGAACTTCTCATGCTTCACAAGATTCCCAGTCTAAACACATTGCATGGCTAAATTGACTTATTATCATAGTGCTACCAACTATATGTTCATATGTCCAAGAATTACAACATTGGCAGATGTGCAAAATGTTGAGGAGGTTGTGTATTTCAGAGATGAAAACTGGGTTTGGCTTGGGTGGCCTGCAGATAAGGAGTATTGTGGTGGGACATGGGGGCTTGTGTTTAAATGTAAGGTATTCAGTTGAAGAAAATTCAGGCAGAGGTACAGGGGACAGGTCAAGGTCATTACGGTAGATCACAGCTAGGCCACCACCACAGCTGTAGCTGTACCCAGGAGGACAGGCTTCATATAGTGTAGAGTAGACCTAGGTTGGTGCCAGGTTTCTGTGAGGCACCTTAGGTCAATCCTATTTTCCATGATTTGGTCGTATATTAAGCATGATTTGTTTGTAAGTGATGGAGCATTAAAGAGTTCACTTTTGATGTTTGATGTTGTGGTATGTTTGTTCAGAGACCATAGTACACCAAAATACACTCCATGATTTCTGTCCTGCC
>NW_024623343.1:0-2325 GCF_008729295.1 Plectropomus leopardus
CCATAAGATTTACTTTGGTGTTTAACTTTTTTTTATTTTGTTAAACACAGACATTTAGGAACACAGGTTCTGTCTCCATGTGGAAAAAGCTTTTTCCTGCTAACTGGAATGAACAGCAGAGGGCGCAGCCTCTGATAACATGACCCTAACTGAACTGTGGGCCTACATTAGAGCTTTGTGACATGGCTTGAGCCTAATCACTCCAGTCTCTGCTTCTCCTTTTTCCACCAGTCACTCAGGCAGACCAGCTTCCGCCTTGTTCACGCCCCCTCTGCGTGAACAAGGCGGAAGGTAGGTATACATCCGCGCTTAAACAACAAAGTGAAATTGGTGCCTTGCTCACTGTATAGACCCAACTTAGTGAATAGTTTATCGCGCGATAATTTCCTTATCGCGCGATAAGAATCCCGCGTTAACGCAGCACGTTAACGCCGTTAACGGCCCAGCACTAGTTTTAAGACATTTGTAAGAATCTATTCAGAGCAGTTGAAGGTAAAACTGTGTTGTGAAGGAGCTCTAACAAGGTTCTGATAAAATGAGAGAAAGCAAATTATGCAACTTTTTCACCGCCTCTCCTGCAAGCCTCTATTAACTTTCCATTTGCTCTAGGCAACTGAAATACCAGAAGACCTTTCACCAGAAGTTAGACAGGGTTGTCTTTCTCCATTGTCTCTCTGAGAACACTGATACACTACCTCTCTGTTCATCTCTTCAATCTTCATCTTCAGTGCCCACCGTGTCCATCCTTCCCCCTCCCTCTGGACACATCCTCCTGCAGCTTCCTCCATTACGAGCTGGAGAGAATTCTCCACACAACCCAAATTCCCTTATAGAAAGCTCTGCAAAAGTTCAGTGTCATTTGTCTCTCTGAAACTTGAGCCTATGTCTAAAGACAACAGTTACACCTTTTTTGAGATGTTCAGCAACACTAGCAACATGCGAATCATTGCTTTGTGCTGACAGAGGAGCAGGACTTGATTAATGTTTAATAGCATATGCAGTGGGTGCACTTCAATTACTTGATCTTGAAATATCTGCAACATCAAATCAAATAATTGAGCAGCATGTGAAGCGGATGATGGTGTGAGGGTAAAGAGTGGGATTTCCCATGTTCAGTGTTTGATTCCTGTGCGTCTGATCATAAAATTTAATTTCTGGTAGCAACGCGGTTTATCCCCCCGTCTAGACTTTTATCAATTTGATCTCTTTGATCTATTTTTTGATGGAAGCCTGCAGCCAAAAGCATCAGGACAGTTTGCAATCCACTGAAGTTCTTCTAGCTCTGCAGCAGGCAATGGGCTGTGAATTTGAACAGAGATGCATCAGTGCATCATTTTGAAACACACACCAGAGGATAGCGATGGGCAGCCTTCTACAATGAAAAAAAAAACGTCTTCACTGCCCATAAAGAGATGTCCCCCCCCCCCACATGTGAGAATCATTTGAGGCAGAGCATATTTTTCTTTTTCTTTTCTGATTCTCTTAAAGGAAAGGTTTACTTTTTTTCAAGTCTTATTTAATACAGTATGCCTGTATATACATTGAAACAGTAATTTGTTCTACACTGGCCTTGAAGAAACACTTGTGATTGTGTTTTGGTGACTGCGATGTAAAAGTAGTTTAAAATCCACAATAAGTATTAATACAACAGTGTAAAAATACTGCAGTACAAGTAAAAGGTTCTGTCTGCACAACTATTTGCTATGTAAAGACATAGTGGTGTCCTGAGCAGAGAATGAGGTCACACTACCTCTGTGTTTGTTGTAATCTGAGCTTCTCTGTGGTTTGTTTTCAGTCTTGTGCATGTTAGTGCATGTGTGTATCCCACTGGTTAGGTGTGGTCCCACTTGGACTCAAGTATGAACAGATCAGAATTTAGTGATCGAAGATCAAAGGTCAAGGTCATTGTGACCTTTGTCTGACAAGAAATTGGGCGTTTCTTTTGGGCATGCAGCTTTGTAAACTGTTAGATGTTTGTGTACAACGCTTCTATGATGACACAGAGCTAATCTCAAACTCACAAACTGTGGGAAAAAAACAAAAAAGAAAACAATTGAGACACATATTCCAAATGTGCTGTGTACATGTCCAAAGAGTGCCCATAAAACTGCAATAATATAATCATATCCCATGTCTCAATTGGAAAATGATAAATTTGAAATAAGCCCTTATTCGGAAAATCCAAATGGAATATACTGTTTAAACAACCGACATCAAATTCTGAATATTTTAATATTTCGAATAGAAGTGGAATATTAGCGTGCTTGTAAATGTAGTCACTGTCCATATGACATATCTAAATCTCAGAACAAGTATATACAAAAA
>NW_024623344.1:0-4841 GCF_008729295.1 Plectropomus leopardus
TATACTATACTATACTATACTATACTATACTATACTATACAAAAATATTTTGCTGTAAGTTAAGTGTACAGGAACTGTATCCACTCATATAACAGAAAAAAACTGTAGCACCAACTGCCATTTCAACGGTCTGATGCACAAGGCGAGAGTTTGAGGGCCCGTGCTGAGCAGCGACATGAGCCGTGCTGCATTATGGGTTTTTAAAGCCCGAGCGCTGACAAGACGGCGCTTTGTTTACGAGACGACTTCTCTGTTTGAGTGAAAGTGGCAGCCTGATAAGTCACATGTAACCCTGAACCAATGACCTGTGTTAAAGAGGCGTAATTGTCTTTTTACAGCAGGCTCTAAATCTATCCTCGCCTTCCTCTGCGCTGCTCTCACCCCTACGAGTGTGGCGCAGACTCCGGTTGCCTAGCAGCGGCTGTCCTCGAGTTGTTTCTTTTGTTTTCTTTTGGAAACTGATGGGCAACAAAGTCAGCTCCTCTTTTTTTTCTGGTAATAGACAGCGCTATCAGTGCTCGTTGCAGAGTGGCTCTAACAGTGAAAGATGAAGGATTTTTGTACTTGAGAGGCACACAGAGAGAGCAAGATGCCAAAATTATGAATTCTGCTCAGACGCAGGGCTTCAACAAGTTCAAAAACGTAATTTTTCTTTGCTATCTGTGAGAGAGATGTCCTCCATCTCTGTGTATGAAGAGTGAGTGTGCTGCTTTCTGCACCGACCTGCAGCCATCTGCATGTATCCAGCCAGAGTGCAGATCCTCCTCTCACATCCTCCGCTGGGCAGGAAGATGGTGATGATGGCCAACAGGGAGCTGACGGCCAGCAGAGCACAGCCTCCCGAACAGAGCACCGCACTCGTCTGAGGAACACAAACACACAACGGTTTCATTTTAGTCACATTTAATTCACAGAACGTAGATTCAACACCTTGACTGACACTTGCACACAATTGACAACCAGGAGCAAATTCTTCTTCTGTGCAAAACTGTTCCTGTCATGAAGCAGCCAAATCACCAGAAGAAAATGTTGGCACTGAAAGTTTCTGCAAACCATTGATATATTACATTTGCACCTTTTATTATTATTATTATGAATGCTTAGGGACTGTTTATTGTGATTTTTATCCTTCATTTTCTGATCATTTTGGCTGTGTTCATGCATACGGCATCAATTTTGAAAAGATTGTGTATTTTTGTGTAATCTTGGAATTTCCAGCTCAGCTCGTACAATAAGTCTAAAATTCACTTCAGAAAATAAATTGTTACATTCATACTGTTGAGTGCAAAAAAATGAAACCCATTCAAACTGCAATTTGATTCCACAGCTATCAGAGAATAGAAAAACATGCATTGTATTATTTCTGGGTGTCATTCTGGGCTTTTGCCTTGGAATTTATCATTTTTACTATTTTCCACCTGATAACACCATTTTTTTTTTTTTACCATCATTGGCATATGGAGAAAATACAAGCTATTTCCACCATCACCATCAGTGTTGCTGCAATCACTGACATATCCCAGGAGTGATACTAAAAGAATCTACTTTGCATGTAGTATTTTGAAAGCAATTCTTCTTTTTTTCCATCTAAAAACATAGTGGCATCATGACAAAAACCTGGCATTTAAAGGGTTAACATTTTGACAGTTAATGAACATTTGATATGATGATTAGGACTCATAATTAGGACTGACGTTAGTTAAAAAAAATCTCAATGAAAGTAGAAAATCACATTAATGTTTCTCATATTTCAATTTTCCTCAAGTGAAATACTAAATATATATAATATATATAATATTAAAAAAATTATGATAATAACATGAAATTTTCATTATGATATTACATGTCCAACAGCCCGCTCCAGCATGCGCACATGTGAGACAGCCCGCTCCTCCGCGCAGGTATGTCCGACAGCCCGCTCTGACTGGAGCAGTTTTACAAACTGTCTCCCTCCTGCGAGGTTTTCCAACAAAACACCTGTCATTGGGCGCGACCAATAAGCACAGAGGTGGCTATTAATAGCGCCCATACCACTGATTCATCACATGTACCTGTAAGCCAGGCATCACCAACTGGTGGACCGCGGTCCAGATCCGGACCAAAACTTCATCCTATCCGGACCCGTGGCCAAGTTATGATAAAATCATCTGCAGTGCGTCTCACGCTTTTGGGCTCTGTGTCACGCTCTCATGACACAGAGGAAAATCTCACGCCAAACACAGCGAGGGCAGAAGTGTTGAGGAATCATGTAAAAAAGTGAAAGACTTTGACTCTAGAACAGCTGAGTGTTTGACAGCCACAGCATCTCATCATCGCGTGTCAAACAGCTGATGGTCCGACAGTAGTGCAGTGAGACAGACAAACAGAGCGCAGCTTCTCCTCAAAGCACCAAAGTGTCTGAAACAGACACATTTGCAGAGGTGGAAAGTGACTTTTTTTTTCTCTAACTGGGAATGTCGGCAGGCTGTTGGCAGCTACAGGAGAAGTAGACCTACTCAAAAGTGAGAAGAGAGGTTGGCCCACAAAAACAGGTATTTTAAGCCATAACATGATCTTTTCCTGACCATACCAAGTGTCTTATTTTTTGTGCCTAAACATAATCACACAACAACAGCACTAATGTTATATAAAAAAGTGCAAATGTATCCACGGTTGAAGAAAGGGACAATGCCAACGTGTTTTCTGCCAACTGGGTTGAATGAAGTCAGACAAACAAAATATTTTTATTTACATGTTTACCTTCCTGTCAGAAAGGTATGATTCACTGCATACATTCGAAAACGCCCCCCAAAAGCCAAAAGTCTGTTTTGGTCGAGTCACATTGTGCAGTCTCACAGTCAATCCTGCCAACAGGTTAATGGCTCTCTCAGCTGGAAAACAACAGGCCACCGTCCCTTTTCATTACATCTGTGCTTAATCACACACACACACACACACACACACACACACACACACACACACACACACAGACACACACACACACACAAGCTGCAAGCAAGAGGAGCTCAACAGATGCAGACACAAACACATAACACACTTGCACAGATTAACTGATTAATTGCTTTGGTATGTTTGTTTTTACTTGTGCATTTTTTACTGCATTTTATTTATTTTTATTGACTATTTATTTCGTCTCGTACTTTTGTACAGCACTTTGGTCAAACTTGGTTGCTTTTAAATGTGCTATATAAATAAATTTGACCTTGGCCTTGACAGATACACTCTCACATCCAAAGTACAACCACATAAACTAAAAAATAATCTTACAAAATGCTTTTTTTTTATCTCACACCCTCTTGACTTGAGTTGTTTTTTTTCTTTCTTCACTTCTTATTCTCTTTTTGTACGCTGAGCATAACAGCCACTCAGAGTGATTTCATTCATCAATGGGCTCCGACATATACAACGCTGATTCAATATGCTGAATCAGCTAAGAAAAAACAGCCGACAAGGGCCGACAGTGCAAGACACACTGCAAAGACTAGAGCATTTTGAGCATATATTGGCATTATTGTATTATTACTATATATCATTATTATTATTGTTATTTCTGTCATTATAACTATAATTGTTTGGAGTTTTTTATTCGTTTTTTCTCATTGGTTTTCCCCTTGCACAAAATGCAAACTATTACATAGACATTGATGCCATATTTGACAAATCTTCAAAAATGTGACTGCTTTTGCAAGATATTAATGTAAGAATTAGTGGATCATTATTTTCACCCTTTTTCTTGCTGTTATTTGTTATATCACCTTGTTTTTTTTTTTAAATGTCCTTTAATGATTTTCCATGGTTCAACCTGCAATTTGCACTAATAAACTGTTAAAAATAAATTAAAAAATGCCCAACTTTACAGCAGAATTAAACATGTTTACAGCCTGATACACAAAAAAAAACCGCACACTGATCGGAGGGGGTGGAGCCACGGATCCAAATATGGAAATATGGTCACTTCTGGCTCAAAAAGGCGGTTGCCTCTATTACGTTTACTGTCTATGATTCATCCATAACTTTACTGATGATCTATGAGTGTGTATTCGTCTCTCTGATCAATGTGCGAACCGTCCTCCTAACAAAGACGCTCCTGTGCATTTCTGTCCGAGCGGCTGTGAAGTTTAAAGCCCTGCGGCGTGCTCGCCCTGCGGCGCGCTCGCCCTCTGGGAGCGTGTGCGTTTCCCACAACCTGTGTGTCTTCATGGTGCCTTTGATCTGCATAACCTCTCAAACTGACTCTCCAGCTTAAAAAACGCTGCCACACACACTTTTTAAAAAAGGTGTCTGTCTTGCACGAGCGCAACACGCTAAAGCGGAGGGAAAACAGCGGCGCATTAGTGATTAGCATGCAGGCGGGGGGCAAGAAATGTCTAACATGCACGAGGGAATTACCGCCCTAAAACACGTGTCATTATGCATGTCCCCGATGTGACTGACGTGAATGGAGGAAGGATGAAAGCGGAGTGATTTCCGTGCCTGACAGAAGATTTAATTAGCTCGTTCTGGCTGTTTGGCAGAACGGCAGCGAGGAAACACGGAAGCGCCGTGATGTCAGAGGCAATGATGATGATCGTCCTTTTGACCTTTATCTGTCCACGGATGTTAAACGTGTGTGTTCTCATTCACCGGCGCCCCACAAACGTAAACAGTTACAGATAAGGCAGGGGGCACCTTGACCTTAGGGATTAACCCTTTGAAACTTGGATCGACGCCTTCGCATCATTTAAGTTTTGAAATCTGAGCAAATTAGTTTGCTGTCCTGTAAAAACAAGGGGAGAAAAAGCAATAAGTAACTTGAATTGTTCCGCAAATTGCAAGAAATTCGTAGCTTTGGAAAATTATTT
>NW_024623345.1:0-2913 GCF_008729295.1 Plectropomus leopardus
TCTTGTGAAAGGCTTCTGAATGCAGCACAAGAAAATGGATATCTGTCCTGGTTTCAAAGGGCTAAACAGACACATAAGCGGAAACCATCTGCATGACTATAAACCACCAGAGCTGAAAGAAGGCCAGTAGTTTGAGATAACTGCCCCTTTAACACCTGGTTGTCACGGTTACGGCAGCTCTTTTGTCAGTGGAGCTTTAAAATGCCGTCAGACCGTGTTTTTGCTTAATTCTACCGTACGCAGCCTGTTTGCCCCCAAATCACTCACTCTACATAACCGAGCATCTTCCACGTTGCTGTTGAAGGGCGGCACTGACGCTAATGTCCCCCTCAGGTCTGAGAGTGTGTATCTGTTCTCTGTGTCGGACTGTACATCAGGCTCTGACCTTGGTTTCCCGCGGCAACAGTCATCCTGTTACTGATGGCCGCACTGTGGGTTGTTTCCCTGGTGGCTCTGAACAGCTGTGTGTGTGTGTGTGTGTGTGTGTGTGTGTGTGTGCATGCGCGCGCGTGCGTGTGTTTAAGCTGACATATGTGCATAAGCTATCATTTGTCATGGCTTGGTATGTGGGCTGGTTTGGACGAAGACACACACCATACCATAGCAAAACACGGAGCTTCAAGTCTAAAATGTGTGTGTGTTTGTGTGCGTGTGTGTGTGTGTGTGTTATTTTTGCGAAACCTTACAGATCATTTGAGGTATAACAGTCCCTTAGGAGAGGTCAAAGGTTATCATATGAGATCAGAACAGATGACAAGATCATAGAGCGAAGCAGCTGCTGTTGCCCTGGAGAGCTGAGGCTACCTTCATACGCTCATTAGGTTCAGCTGTGTGTGTGTGTGTATGTGTGTGTGTGTGTGCGTGTGTGTGTGTGTTGTGAACATCTGTGTGTGTGTGTGTGTGTGTGTGTGTGTGTGTGTGTGTGTGTAAAGGGAATAGAGTTGTTATTTTTGTTCCTGTATCATGGAGTGAATGTCGGGCTTGTCTCGTTACTTGTCTGTCCGTGTGTGTGTGTGTGTGTGTGTGTGTGTGTGTGTGTGTGCTTCACATGTCTTTGATTTGCAATTCTCTATTTGTTTGTCTCGCTGCTGTTTTTCTGCAGAGCCACAGACTGCGACATTCACCCTGAGTTCAAACTCAACACAAGTCTAAACTCTTTCAAAACTTCTTCCATTCTTTTTCATTGATTCATAACAGCTGACATTTTGGAGATACCACATTTTCACACTGCAGCAGCAGAAGCAGCAGCAGCGACATTAAAAAAAAAAAAAAAAAACACCTCTGGGAGAGGAGGAGGCGAGCTGACAGTAAGATAGAAGAGACAGAAAGAAAATAAGTACAGGGGAAAGAGGGGAAATAAAGTTTGAATCACCTGCGGGGGGAATTTAAGGGAGATGTGAGAATAATTCCTTCACACCTCCTCCATCTAAAGTCAGATTGTGTTAGTAAGCAGGCGAAACCACACATTGACTGGCAAAAAAAATACCTGCCGCACAGTCAGAAAAAATAGATCCAGTGCTCTGAAATAAGCTCAAATTGTCACACAAACAACAGTCACTTACTCATGACTTTAAACCAATAAACTGCCATTTATTCACTGAAATTTTGAGATGTTAACAACAATATGTACATTAATATTGTATTAATTACACCATAGTGACGATTAGTTTGTAATTAGTAGGGTGTAAACAATTTTAAAAGTACAAGAAATATACCTTAAAAAACTATATATGTTAGAAAAAAGAAAATGTGCTTAAAAATGTATAATATTTAAAAATAATTCTAATAATTTAGGTAATTATAAACATATTTTCCCCCAGCTTTTAAAAAAAAAATATTTTATTAATCTAGCAAAGTTGCTCACTGCCTTTTTTTCCCCATGTTTTCAAAAGACAGCAAGCTAATTTGCTCAAGATTCAAAAATTTAAATACTTGTAAAGGCATCTCAACGCCAAAAATGCTGATGCTGATCTGAGTTTTAAAGAGTTAAATAGAGCATGACTGATATACTAGCAGGGCAATAAAATCTGTGGATACTGGCTCATCACAGATACAAATAAATATATCTGAGCACACAAATGTTACATGGGCTTCCTTTAATGTGTTCCCCACAAATTAATTATACGCTTTATAAAAGTACTAGGGTCAGGGATAAAAGAAAATATATAAGAGGAGGAAGAAAGTCTTTATATTTTGTGTTACAACCTGGCTCAAAGGCAAAAAAAGGGAGACAAGATACGTGTACCAAATGCTAAAAGCATATGTATTTTTAGAGTAACAAGAAAAGAGATTAAATGTCAGTAATTAGTCATGTATGCATGTACAGGTGTGTGTAAACGTCTGCAGCAGCCTAACAGCAGCTCTGCCTGCAAAAGCAGGGAGGTATTTATAGGAAGAGCTCACGGGTGCAGCTCCATCAGCTGACGAGCCTCCTCTCAGCAGCTTGTCTTGTCAGGTGTAACCACCGATACCTTTGCATCTGCCCATTAGCAGCTATTTCAGTTTGTACGAACGCGACCGCCTCCTCCAAATTCGTTTGGTATATCCCTCTGGTCTCCTTCGGCACAATCAAACAATGCAAAGTCCAAGTAATTAGTACGACATTGTTTTGTATGTGCCAAAAGAGAAACAACTTCCTCATTACTTAAACCTATTTTGAAGTACAATTTTAACAGTTAATCTACGCAAGGCAGTTTGTAGACACTAGCATTGCTAGTAGTTTGATTTATTCTCAAAAGGTCGACTTTAACATTGAAATATGAAGTTTTTTCCCAACATTTTGACTTTATTCTCAAAAGACAAAAAACTAAATAAAAACATTTTTTTTAATATTTATTTTTTGTATGCCTGACACTAATATATAATATATGAAATATAGAAATGTAATATATGAAACATGTATTTTTAATATAC
>NW_024623346.1:0-4050 GCF_008729295.1 Plectropomus leopardus
AAAAAGGGGGACAAATAAAAGCAGATTAAGGTAAGCCCAAATAGTCACATTTGGTATATCTTAACTATGTTATTTATTTTGTTTTTCTGTTAATTAATCAATTAATACTATAATCTTTGAAGCTCTAAATACAATATAAAACCAAAGTCTTGATGCTTCAGTTACTTGTACACCACTGGTGCATTTTATTTGCACCATGGCATCACCATTAATGAAAGCTGCAGCGATATAAAGTTTATTAGCACTTCTGATTTATTTGTCTCTCATTAAAACAGCTGTACACAAAGTTACGTCTAACTTCTGTCTTTGGACATGTTGCTGTGGTGTTTCTATGTGCAAAATACAGCGTGATGTGTTGCAATGACCTGGTATTCCTAACAACATCTTCAATGGTGCAAAGCGGGGACACTATGTGAGCTCAGCACGTTTTTTATTTGTGTTGATAATGTTTTTTATGAAGTTTGTTTCTGCTCTTAACTAAATGGACTGCAGCCATGTGGGAGGCTCAGGGGACAGAGAGTATAAAAACTAGAAACAGGAAGCATCAATTAGTGAGTCCTCGGGGACGAGCTGAGGGCTTCTGGTCAGAACTATTCCCATAAACTACTGTGTGTACACACACACACACACACACACACACACACACACACACACAGAACATATAACCAAACATGTATTCACGACATGTTATTCGAACTAACAGTAACAAAACAGTCCTTCTCCTCTCCCCTACTGACCTCTTTCTTCCTTTTTCTCCATATTTTTCTTCTAAATATACATGATTTATGATTTTTGTTAAGGAAATAATAAAGAGCTGATACTTGCGAACGTCTTAATATTAAAAAATAAAAAAATCAGCACTTTCGTTAATATTTTTCTGCTTTAACCCTTTAGGGCCCGCTTTAGTATTACACACGCTTGTATCACTCTGCACATATAATGCGCTTTTCAAAATCAAGCTTTAAAAATATCACACATTTATATTATTTTCTACTTTCATTGAGTTTATTTTTTATCCAACATCAGTCCTAATAGTAAATTTCAAATATTCATTAATTTTCAGAATTTTAACCCTTTAAATCCCAGGTTTTTGACATGATGCCACTATCACTGTTCACTGTATCACTGTTTTTGGATGAAAAAAAAAATGCAAAAATGAACTATTTTCAATATACTACATGCAAAGTAGATTTTTTTTTAATTATAGGGATATATCATGGGATATGTCAGTGATTTGCTGCAACACTGATTGTGATAGGTCACCTGGCGGAAAAAGCATGTATTTCCTCCATATGCCAAAATATGGTCAAAATGACCTCATCAGGTAGAAAATAGTCAAAATGACAAATTCAGAGGAAAAAGCCCAGAATGACACCCAGAAATAATACAAGTCCTGTTTTTCTGCTTTGATGGCTGTGGGATCAAAAATGTCAGTTTGAATGGGTTTCAATGGAGCATTTTTTGACCTGAACAGTCTGAATGTAACTATTAAGTTTCCCTAATACAGTATTAATTTTAGACTTATTGTAGGAGCTGAGCTGGAAATTAGCTGATTAATTTCTTAATTCTTGCCAAAATGTATGTCATATGCAAGAATGCAGCCAAAATGATCAAAAATGAAGAATGAAAGCGTGTAAAATGTGCCCTCAGGTTTTTTTTTCCTGTTTGCTTTTCTATTTTCCAGTCTCTGCTGGATCATTGAACTCTTCTAATCCGTCTTAATGACTCTTCAAAGCTGCTTAATGTTGGTGACAAGAAAGTGACCACAAATGTGTGTGAAAGAGCGAGCTGGAGGGTTAATATCACTGACACATCTGCTCTGCCTGCCACATGACCTGGAGTGATCCTGGAGCGACAGATTACTGTAACACAGCTCAGTGAAACACAAGTTTTCCTCCTTCACTCCTCACTGTCAGAGCTGTCAGAGAGGATCCTCATATAAAACTCGCCTGTTTCTGCAGTAAAAAGACACAAAACATTTTGAAACTGGTGCTGCTCGATTAAAAAAAACAGAGAAAAAGGACGCTTTTGCTCAAAACTTAGAAAACCTACAACTACCAGAATGCATTGCGCTACACCAGACCTATAAACGATCCCACTGGTGGGTGACGTAATGTGGACTGGTGCATGTGAAACAATGGCATCAATCCAAACAAACAAACAAATAACAATAAAATACAAACAAATAACAAACAATAAACAAATACATACATTTTCAGCACTTTTTAGGTTATGTCCTTGCAACTTTTTTTTTTTTAAACATTTTTTTTGCTGCCAACATTTTAGTTTAAAAGCTTTGAGATTGTATTTTAATCTGAACAGGTAAAAGTAGACGCTTTTGAAAAGATAATAAAATAATATACGATAATATCTCTGGCTGTATAAGTTAAATTTGGGCAATTTCTTCTATTTTAGTATGGATTAAGAAAAAACTTTGTCCATTAACAATTTTTCAATTGATTTGCAATTAATTTTATAATAATATGTGCCATATTATATATGTTACATGAAATTACATGGTTGATGATAAGGGATTTTATCCATAGTGCCCACTGCTGCTCCATATATCCCAGCATCTAAACCTCTTATCCTGATCAGGGTCACACAGGGCCGCCACACAAGTCTATCGCAGTGCTAACACATGCATATCAGTGAGCGTTACATAATCACACGTATCAAACACAGTCCTGTATGTATCAAACAATGTGAGCTGAAATCAAACTCCAGTAATCCTCAGCTCTGTGCTGACAGCTGCAGCGATTTCTGAGGCTTTGCAGCAGAAAAGGTGAAGCTTTAAGAGGCTTCAGCAGGAAACACTTAAGCATCTGTCAGAATAAACACAACACAGACCTGCACCATGTGGGACTTTTACTGCAGAAGCTCCGAAACGGTTATGTGTACTTAATTCAATGATTTCGCTCCAAAATACACTTCAAAAAACTTTCAGCTGTTGAATTATTTTTTTTTTACTAACTGGCCAATATACAAAGACAGTGCTTTGTAATAAATGATCATTAAGTGTGTGTGTGTCCGCCATCTAGTAACCTCACCAGCAGCTGGTACTTTAGCAATAATACTTGAATTTTAATACTGTAAAAGTTACTGCAGTTTTGAGGGTGTAGGATAACTTAATGTTTATTAAATTAAAGTATGTAGCAGGTATGTTTAAGGTCAGTGTACACCATTCAGGGAACAAATGTAGGTCAATACAGGGTGCGTTTGGAAAACTGATCTACAGAGAGAAAGAAAGAAAAAAAGGAAAAAATAATTTAAAGAATAATTTCATGCGTTAAGTTTTTGCAGTTTCTGGTTGGGGTGGTGTGATTTTACAGATTTTTGTTTTTGCAGGCTGGCAGGTTTGGAAGGTGTGTTTTCTTTAAAAGTCAACAAAAAGATTTAAAACAAAAAAATCACCAAAATTTTTCAAAAAAGAAAAATTGGCCTTAAAAAAAAAACACAAAAAAGTTCAAAAGAAAAAAAATCATCCAAAAATGTAATAGAAAAGAAATGTTATCATTTTTTAAGTACAAAAAAATTCTAAACAAAAAAAAAGAAAAATCACAAAAAAATTCAATAGAAGAAAAATCGCCAACCACAGTAACTTTTATTGCCTAAAGCTAGCCTCTGTAATTTTACGTTAAGGACGCAACTGTATGTTAATAACATGCCGTCATTCGAATATTATACAAACCGTTCTATGAGAATACATTGTTCCATGACCTACCGATGAAGAGGATGGGGAAGGTGATGAAGAGCAGGAAGACATGGGGAACCAGGTTGAGCGCGTCCACGAAGCAGCCATTGTTCAGCACTCCTGTGTCTACGCTGTAGGATTTGTTACCGTCGTTGCCGCAAAACGACAAGGCCATGCCACCGCCCAGCTGCTCCACACAAACCTCGAGTCAATCTGGGAAAGAAACAACAAAAAACAAACTAAAGATCAGCTCACATATCACAGATAAATCATACTAAAAAATCTGTGAATATAAATTGTACTGTAGTGATGCCAAACATTTTTTAATTTACAGTAAAAATGAAAGCGATTCACAA
>NW_024623347.1:0-2897 GCF_008729295.1 Plectropomus leopardus
GTTGGATCTCTAGGCAAGTTTCTATTAAACCTCAATTGTGCAAACTGAAATTGAAAGTACAAAATAGGCTGAATGGAAACATGTCAATTTTGAAATAACTCCCATTTAACACCAGGCTGGCGTGAGGTGGTATTTCAGGCAATTTGAAAAAGCCATATTTTGCAAAACTGTAATGGACACACTTTTTTGGCTTTCATAGGTCACATGATGTTATGGCTATGTGCTTGTCAGTAGGAACTGGCACCACCCGGCATGATGCAGCAGGCGCTACAAGAGGTGTTATTGCATCACATAACTCTTTAAAAGTTGAGCTGTTGTGAACCCACAATTTCTCTGTGAAATCGTGGTCTATCGCCTCCCAGAAATCCCTTACACGTGGCTGCTCCTACGTATAAGGGGCTCGCCTTTTCATTATCGCTCGCATAACACGCCTCGGTGGCCTTCGATTGGAAATAACGATGGTTAGTGCAGTGGCTCGGAATGTTATCGCCAGAGGAGAAGTCACATAACATCACTCAGCGCAAACATGGTCATCTCACAATTGTGTTTTATCAACATATCAGAAAAGACAGCTTACGTTTTGCGCAAATCTGTAATGGAAACCCCTCATTTCACTCCCAAGTTACAATTATTCTTATTACTTTGTTTTCATTTTGTAAAATAATATTGAACAGGCAGCACAGAGGTTGGCAACAATCTACTGACAGCTGGGCCTGTAGGAACGTGGGCAAGAAAACAATTGTTGGTAGTCATAGAAATTTGACAGTTGTGTTTTCCATCATCTATCAGCCATTACAGCTGCATTTATTAGAGTCAATTATATCTACATGGACTCTTCTCAAAATGCGTTAATGTGTTATTGCTGGAACTATGATGAAGTCAACTAAGAGTAGGATGAAACAAATTTAAGAAAATATCCTGTTGAGCCCTGTAGTGGATGCAGGTGCACCTGTCTGTTTATGGTCTGATCAGCTGGTTCACTCAACTGACCTTTGACCTGTAAGAGCATGAGTTTCTTGTAAGGCACGGCGCTGTTGTTGGACATCTGCTCGGAGATGTTGACGCTGCGCAGGTTGACGTTGCTGAAGTTCTCTTTGCTGGCCAGACCAGCAAGAGCCACATCAGAGAACCCAGAGTTCTTATTCACTGCGGTGAACACAAAAGAGCACAGAGGGGGGACATGAGACAGAGGGACACACGCATAACACCCAATATTCAATCATTACATTTAGCTCAGATGAACACACGAGACAACAGCTAGAGGGTAAATGACCTTTCAAGCCTGACACTGAAGGTCTCTATACAAGTGTAACAAATATAGAACTGTCCACAGACAGTTAAAGTGTTTTTACTGCTGTCAGAGGAGGTGAAGGAGTACGTTATGGCAGTGACATGACATTGACTTTGTGGGTTATCTAACCCTCGTAACATGCTGCAGACCACGTCCAGCTTTTAAAGGGACTGCTCTGCACCATGACGGGAATCTGATTCAAGTCACAGATGTAGGTCAGTATGAGTCCTGCATGGAGAGACAATTTATAGACTGTATAATATCAGTAATGTTTAGCTTTGATCTGAGATTGAGATGTTCTGTTCGATGTTTGTGTCAAAATTTTCTTAAGGCCGTCTTGAGATATTGCAAAAATCCTTAAAGATATCACATTCACAAGTGTGCTTGAAAAATTGCGTTCATAAGAATGAGACTTATAAAAGGTCACAATAACCTTGACCTTTGACCACCAAAATCTAATCAGTTCATTATTGAGCCAAAGCAGACATTTGTGCCAAATTTGAAAAAATTCCCTCAAGTTCTTCTTGAGAAATCAAGTTCTTGAGAACCAACGACCCCCAAAACATAATGCCTCTGGCCAAGGCTGTTGCCAGTGCGGAGGCTTAAGAAAAAACAAAACAAAAAAACCCATGGAAATCAAGGTTTTATATTGCAACACAGGGAATTATACTTAGGGTGTTATCGAGCAAATTTAGAATTCATTTTGTCCCTTGTTTAATCCCTGAGTGTTTTGCTGTCATCATCCACTCTCACTCACTCTTCTCAGCCTTCATCCTCTTGCTCTCCAGCAGGCCGATGTTGAGCCTCTGCTCTGTGTACTCGTGTCTGATGTCCTCTCTGGCAGCCAGCATCTTCAGAGGGTTTCTAGATGACTGGACGTTACGCGCCGGGCGCACCGCTCGCTTGTGCTGCACCATCTCCGAGGTCAGCCTTTGGAGGGATCAAAAGAAAAAGGGCATCGTCAACAGAGAAAGATCAGAGTCACAATGATGATCTAGTTAGAGTTTTTACTTAAAAATGACCTCCAGCAGTGAGAGCTTACTTTGGCACCTGGGGACCGAAGATGGCATCAAAGTCTTCGTCTATCGTCACCTTGTTTATGGTGACGGGGAGCTCCTCCATTTGGCGGTAGAACTTGGAAAAAGTTTCATCTTCGAGGGTCATCACTTCCTTTACCTTCTTCTGTGTGACAGTGATGGTCGCTTCTGGCAGTCCAATCACTAAGGGGGAACAAAATGAAGCCGTGTCAGGATAACACAAGCTATTAGCACAATACAGATTTACCAAAGCCTGTGCAAGCACCACGGAGATTATGTATTGCTAAAGAAAGAAGATGTGCTTGTTTATTTATGGATATATATATCCTTTAAAGCCTGGATTGAAAATACTTTTCTTTTGCTGCACCAAGACACAAATATTTAAATGTTTGAACCCTGAGAAAACCTGTTTGATATTTTTCCCAAAACATGTAAAACTTGGCAAGAGATGTCCCACAAACGCATGGAATTAGTAGATCTCTAAAACTTTTAATGATAAGCTGGAGAAAAATGTCGAGAAAACTTGATTTATAATTATCATAATTATATACTGAAATTTCATTCCAAAA
>NW_024623348.1:0-4534 GCF_008729295.1 Plectropomus leopardus
TTACACATATAAAATGTTTAATAGTTTACATACAATTGTGAAATTGAAGAATGATGCACATATTTTTACTTTAAATGTTTACTAATGCATATATTTTATTTTGTTTATTTTTGTTTTTATTTTATATTTCTACTTATTTATTAATTTCTACTTCTATAATTCTCTATGCTTGGAAACAGAGCAACTGTAATGAATCACAATATCCACCGGAAATCAAAAAAAAAAATTCTGATTTTGATTTTCTTTCTTTCTTTTTTCCTTACTATAATCTTTATCTAAACTTTCCGTAAACTCTGACACCACATGAGTTGTGTGTACATTTCTTTTGGTTTTTTTTTTGCCTTGAGTGGAAATATTACTCTGCGTATGACCAGTTTCAGAGCTTATCTGCAGGATATTGACACACTCTGGGGTGATGCTTATCTCTCATGGCTGAATAACCTGCATGATCTGCATGTCACTCTTTTGCTTTGTTAATTTAGTGACTTCAGTGCATAACATTTTCAGCACTGATGATTTATAATAGGGGTCAACAGATTATCGGCCTGGCCTATAATTGGGGCTGATATTTGGCATTTGCTGATTATCTGTATCTGCATTTTATTTTAATGATCACTGATAAAATTAAATAATTAAAAAGTGCTAAGAAAGTATCAGCATGGGAGGAACTTTCACTCTGTAAAACTCCAGGGAGTTATTTTATTTAAAATTTCACTTGACTACATTTAAAAAAGTTGCTGAGAACTTATGATGTTGAAAGTTTCAGTTTTAATAAAACATTGGCTAAAGGCATTTAAAGAAAGTTTTGTTATTCCAAATTACAAATACTGACAGAAAGATTTTCATTGTTATTGTAAATGCATATAGATTCCAAATATAGGTTTCATTAACTACTAACAATCAGTAGCGACTCCTAATTTATATATGGATTATTTTTATTTATGTGAGTGTCTGACTTGACTTAAATCTTATGGTCATGACTGGGCTGTGCCACTTCCCTACCTTTGCTATTTTTATCCCACATCTCTTTCGGTACTCTAACATGCATGTCACAGTCCGGGCTGATTCACCACCAGCAGCAGCCTCATAATTACAGACACGAGGCGTGCATGCAGCAGGAATGTGGCCCATTCATTAGCTCCCTTTTGTTCTTGCTTTTGACTTTTCTGGATCTGAAAGAGGTGACGCAACCTTTTTCCACCGCACAGCTGTCAAACATGGACCACGTGTTTTCTTCCAAAGTTCAAACAGGCAGGATAAACACACAGTTATCAGCCCGTAACATATGTTTTTTTTTTTTATTACCTTCTTTGCTCTGTGCGTTAGTGATCTGCAGGTCGCAGTCCCCGGCTCGGAGCTTCTCCCTGCCCATGATCTGCCTCTTCAGGTCCCTCAGCGTGATGTGCGGGCCGTCAAACACCACCGTGTCGTAGCTGAGTTTGGAGGAGAATTTATAATGAACATGAGTCATGCTGAAATCAAAAAACACCTCTCCTTGTACTGTCAGAAAACCGACAGCTTGTCAGCGGTGGCGGAACACCTGTATCGTCAGTTGCTATGGGAGTACAAAGTTAGCTAGCTAGCTGGTGTTAGCAGCCGGCTGTCGAGCGTCGCTGGTCTGCGGCTAACAAACTGTTATGTCGGTAACTGAAAACTGCCCGATAAAGTGGCGTTCACAGGATGACATGTCCCGACGTCTGGTGGAGCAGCTGCAGAGACTCAATTCAAAGCGCATTCAGTCAGTTTCGAGTCGAATTTGAACTTTTATTCCTGCTAAAAGCCGCTCAAGACGAAATGCTCGCTGACAGAAACCACCAGCTGTTTCCACAAGCAACGGCTCGTCAGCACACACACCATCTGATGCTGCGTTCACGTGACCCCCGCACGCTCCGACCGTCAAGGGTCCAATTAATACTGCAAACGCATTTTCTCATCATAACATCCTGTATCATTAACATCACGAGCAACGCTTATCCGGCTGCAGAAAAATATTATTAGTATTATTCATTTAGTTATTTAGTAATTTATCACAGCTTTGGATATGTCAATAATTGGCAGCAACATTGATTTTGGCAGTGCACCTGGTGGAAATAACATGTATAGTAAAAAAAAAAAAAAAAGTAGATAGTAATTAGAAAACAGTAGAAATAGTAAAGAAAATATATATTTTCCAAGGCAAAAGCCCTGAATGACACCCAGAAATCACACAATGCATGTTTTTATTAACGCATTTTCTCATCATAACATCATGCATCATTAAAATCATAGTCAATGTTTATCTAGCTGCATAAAATTATTATTATTATTATTATTATTATTATTATTATTATTATTATTATTATTATTATTAATGTACTTATCTATTTATATATTTATTATCACAGCTTGGGATATGTCAATAATTTGCAGCAACATTGATTTTGGCAGTGCACCTAGCGGAAATAACATGTAATTTCTTATGTACCAAATATGGTGTAACATCATCATCAGGTAGAAAACAGTAAAACCTTTTTTTTTTTTTTTTTTTTCACAAATTCCTGGTCAACAGCCCAGAATGACACCCAGAAATCACACAATGTATGTTTTTATTAATACATTTTCCCATCTCATCACATCTTGCATCATTAAAAGCATAAGCACTGTTTATCCAGCTGCAGAAATTTATTATTATTGTTGTTGTTATTACATTTATTTATTTATTATCACAGCTTGGGATATGTCAAGGATTTGCAGCAACATTGACTGTGACAGTGCACCCACATAATGGAAATAGCACGTGTTTTCTCCACATGCCAAATATGGTAAAAAATGGCGTCATCAGGTGGGAAACAGTAAAAATTACGAATTCCAAGACAAAAGCCCAGAATGACACTAAGAAATAATACAAAGCATGTTAAAAAAATACAGTTTGAATGGGTTTCATTGGTGCACTCTTGCACTTTACTGTATGAATGAAACAAATTTGTATTCAGAGTCTATTTTATACTTATTGTTGGAGTTGATCTGGACATTTCAAGATTAATCAAAAACACACAATCTTGCCAAAATGTATGCAATATGCCAAGATTATAGGCTATGTTAAAAAAAAAAAGGAAGAATAAAAAGCACGTAAAATGCGCCAAACAGTCCCAAAGGGTTAAAATCATTGTAAATTTATCATCTTAGCATCACAACCTTTACCGTAAAAGGCCAATTCAACTGCGTGGACATCGTATTTATGAAATTACTTCACCATAATAATGTCTAAAACTCATATGTCTATCTTTAAGACTTCATCCAATGTGGGTTAACATTTTTACAATTTTCCACCCTGCACCTGAAGGCAGCATCGTGCCTCCACGTGCAGAGCAGTGCACCTGTTTGGGCTCAGGGAAAGCAGGCAGGCTGGCTCAAAGAAAACCTGATTCACACCCGATGAAGATTAAATAATTGTTTTCACTTGTCCACTTCTTCTGTTGGAGATTTGACGGGTTGATTGTTTGAATTTGTTTTTAAACTGCATTAGATATTGTTTTTTTTAAAAAACTGTTTTATAGTCCCAGTGGGGACTATACTCCGAGGCAGCCACGTTTACTGAGACTCAGGAACACTGAAGAAGAGACATATATAGCCTCTATTATATTTTTATAAGCTAAACATGATTTGATTTATACTTTAAGGCACAAACTTTTCAAATAAACTATTTTGCTGATTGCCGTTATGCCGCTTGTGCAGCTTAAAGTACCCACTAGATGGAGACAAAACTCAATATATAATGCTGATTTATGTGTGTGTGTGTGTCTCAGTTGAGCTGTACTGCAGGTTGCAGTCAGTCTGAAGGGTTCATATCTTGAGACATATTTCCAAAAAATGGGAATGCTTTTTTTCCTTGACTGAAATAAAGCCCTGTGTAATGCTGACTACAGATTATATGCAAACCTCTCCTCTCCACGCAGCTTCCTTTACAGAGAACGAGGATGCCATTGACATTTTGCATTACAGTCAGTGTGTGCACTGTGCAGCCACAAACTAATGTTCCAAATCATTATAAAAATCCATAATAGTTGGATTTAATTTATCTGGACTGCCTGAAATGCAAATTCTTCACATCAGCATTTACATTCTTGATAATTGGGCTACAGTTGAATTACATTCTACACAAGTGATAAATTCCTTTATGATTTCTAGTATGATTCTTAAAGAAATAACTTGACTTTTTGTGAAAAATATTAATTTGCCTTTTTGCCTTTTTGAAAATTGATAACAGTCTTACATTTGTACGCTAAAAATGAAGCTAATAGGGCTGTCCCAAATACCAGTTTTGGTATATCGAAGCTTCGTCAAGAAATACTTGCAGTTAATCAAGGCTTCAACTAAATTAACCCTTCGAAACCTGTGCATAGTGGCTCAATTTCTATAAAATCATGGGAGGAAGGCAATGATCAACTTAACAAGAAATGAACCAAATATTAGAAAGAATTTTGTAGAAAGTTAAAGTTAAAAGAAAATTGTCTGAAAATAAGCAGCAAAAAAGAAAAGAAAAAACAAAAACAAA
>NW_024623349.1:0-2079 GCF_008729295.1 Plectropomus leopardus
TTAATGTTTCAACTTATTTTATTGTATTTATACTGTTTTCTTCTTTTGTCATTCGTAGGAGCAAGTGAGTTTTATTTTTTATGCCTGACCCATTTTACAGCATTCCCTCCCCCCAAAAAAATTACAAACAGTCCTTATCCCTAACTACCAAGGGAGGCCGGCGCTGCAACAAGGTGCATGCACAGAACACAGAGTCCAGTTAAACTCTGACTGAGGTGTTTTCATGACTTATAGCTCGACTTCCAATCACTTTATCTGGGTGTTAGTCCAGTTTCAAGAAATTCAATTAAGTCCAGTTTTAGGCACACTAACATGTTCACATGTATTTTAAAAGTCCACTTTTGACATCATGTAAACATCCTGAGTGTGTAAACCATGACAATAGTATAATGCTATAATGTGCCCCCACCAGGTAATGTGGTGTCAAAGAGGTTGTGGTTATTTTGTGTATTTCTGTCAGATCAGGTTGCCGTGTAAGCACAAAATTAACAGAATTCAGGAAGCNCTTTTCTCTAACTATATTTGTACAAGATTATGGATGTAGATGTCTTCACATCTTCTTCAATATGTTATGTCTATTGTTTGGATTGTATTAATGTTTCAACTTATTTTATTGTATTTATACTGTTTTCTTCTTTTGTCATTCGTAGGAGCAAGTGAGTTTTATTTTTTATGCCTGACCCATCTTACAGCATTACCTCCCCCCAAAAAATTACAAACAGTCCTTATCCCCAACTACCAAAGGGAGGCGGCGCTGCAACGAGGTGCATGCACAGAACACAGAGTCCAGTTAAACTCTGACTGAGGTGTTTACATGACTTATAGCTCGACTTCCAATCACTTTATCTGGGTGTTAGTCCAGTTTCAAGAAATTCAATTAAGTCCAGTTTTAGGCACACTAACATGTTCACGTGTATTTTAAAAGTCCACTTTTAACATCATGTAAACATCCTGACTGTGTAAACCATGACAATAGTATAATGCTATAATGTGCCCCCACCAGGTAATGTGGTGTCAAAGAGGTTGTGGTTATTTTGTGTATTTCTGTCAGATCAGGTTGCCGTGTAAGCACAAAATTAACAAAATTCAGGAAGCCAGATTTAACTCAAAGTCCCCTTACAAAGCAAGGCCTCCAGAGAACACAATGCAGGAGCTGCATCGTCCCCTTTAATAATAATTCAGCAAAAGCTTTGTGTACATATTTGTTGCTCTAGCCTCCAGCAGTGACAGTATGTGGATGTGTCTATGTACCGCATTACCCACCCTCCTGACCTCTCACCTTGTCCAGGTTGTTGTAAAAGTCGGCATTCCCAGCACAGAGGTATCGTCCCAGCAGGGTGGCGTGTGTGGTGAAGACCGTTGCCATGGGAATCTTGCGGGAGCGAGACAGAATAACCCCTGGACCCGCCTGCCACTCATGGAAATGGCTGATGACATTAGGTTTGTCTCCCAGCTGGTCTGTTAACTGGAAAACAAAAGATGCATTTGGGCTGGAAATAGTGTCTACCTTAGGTCATACTGAAACCTAATCCTGTTTCCACTGCAGGGACTCTGAAGTAGTTTTACAGGGTCTCGCCCATTGGTGCATGTTCCCACTGCAGGAATAACCCCTGTATGATAATTTTTGAGAACGTTTACAGGGGCGAGACAAGTTTCTGCCTTGTGGGAGGTATTTCAGTACCCAGGGAAAACTGCTGGGTGAGGCATTGGTTGATGGCATGGGTTGATGTTTAGGTAGAAAGTCAGAAGACGAAGAAAAAGAAGATAAAAAAGACATCAACAAAACTAGTGCAATTTTAACCAAGCAGAAAAAGAAGGCAAAGAAGAAGAAGACAAAGATGACAACAAAGAAGAAGACAACGGCCAAGACAACAATCAAGATAACAACCAAGAGGACGAAAAAGAAGAAGATGACGACGAAAAAGAAGAAGACGAAAGGGTAAGGCGAAGATGAAGTAGACAAAGTAGAAGAAGATGAAGTAGAAGAAAAAGACGACATTAGAAAAATATGGAGATGAAAACGCAGAAGAAGACGAAGTAGAAGAAGACAAAGGAAAGGAAAAGACGAAGAAAAAGACA
>NW_024623350.1:0-3606 GCF_008729295.1 Plectropomus leopardus
GAAAGGTTCAGAGAGATGGAGTAAGTATCAGGTGGCTGACATGAATTAAATTTAGTGTGTGCCAACTTCAGGCGATTACGTGCTCTTGCCATGGGGCTCTTGCAAGCATTTTGGTCGACGGCAGAAAGAGAATCTGAATATTCTACTTTGAGTCTGAACAGAAACCTCTCCTGGTGTATCACTTGTTCTGCATATTTTGGACCAGTGTTTCCCAGCTGGTGGGTTGTGGGTCTGTTCTGAATGAACTCATGACTATGTCAAATTTGTGAAAAGGGCACTTTATTTTGAAATATTCTATTTGCCTATCATGTGCATATCATGTGAATATTTTTTAACTGCTGAGTTTTGCATCTTGTTTATATTTTTTGCTTTATATTGTAGATATATTGATTTGACATACCTTTGCTGTTGCAGTAATGCAAATTTCCCCATTGTGGGACTAATAAACGATAATCGTGTCTTATTTGAGCTTTCTTTTTGAAGTGGAGTTTCCTGCTTTAGAGTGATTTTTTTGTTGTTGTTGTTTTGTTTTGTTTTTTGAGAACACCAATAGGGTCCAAGCTACCAACATCAGCCTCAGGCTACCACCTACCCATCCAAGCATCTGACCATATGCCCCAAAAACCTCCATACCAGCCCCAGGCATCCGCCTACACTGTAAAATCTGACAAACTGATCTCACTTAAAAAAAATCTGATTGCCTTGAAAAAGGAAAGTAAACATAACAATGAATGCTAACTTTATATCTAAGTGTTAAGTTTACTTAATTTTTAGCTGAATTTACTTAATTTTGTTGCAAAGGTTGTTGCAACTTAAAATGACAAGTGACATTACTTTGATCTTTCTAAGTGTCACAAACTTCAGCAAACCAAGTAAGTCTGACTTAACTTGATCATGACGAAGAGGATTTTGTCAATGATGTAATTAGGAGATCTGCCAATTCTGTTTTGTTAACATTTTTAAGAAAATACAAATATCACTGAACCAGCAGAATACAGTACAATAAACTTGGATTACCAAAGTTGTTAAAGGATTAAAGATTGATTTAATGTGTGCAAGATTCAGTGTCATCTACCACAAGACCCATAAACCTTACTGGCTTTGTATGCCGGTTACATTGATTAATCACTCTACAAGTCTTCAAATTAAACCAACATCACCACTGTGTTAACTTCCAGCTGCTCGGCTGTGCAGCAGCGTTGTTTTTCATGTCAGTTGATGTCATCTAGTGGCAGAAAAAAGTACTTCATACCCTCCAAGTACCCACAGGTCTACCAACAGGTGACAAATTAATTAATGAGCCTTAACGCATGCAGTGTTTTTCTTTTTTACACCATCTATGTGCATTAAAAACATTAATTCACAGTGAGATGTAAACATATGATTAAACAAAAAAGAAAAGGGGATTGTCTTGTCTGTTTGAGGACAGTGAGGTACAGATCTTAAAGCATGATCATCTAAGCAAAAACCCTAAATTATCACCAGTTTTCTTGTGCTGAATTCAAATGCCTTTTACAAGCTCCTTGACCCTTTGACACCTGAACAAATTGGTTTGATATTTTTCAAAATGCAAGAAAATAATAAAAAGTGACCAGTGACCTAAAAAATAGTTGGAAAATGTTCAGAACGCTTTATTTATGTTTATGGTGATTTCATGTTTTAGCTTTCCAAATAACAACCACAGGGGGCAATCCTTCAGTGAAGGGTAAAATAAACACACACACACACACACACACACACACACACACACACACACACACACACACACACACACACACACACAAAAACAGCTCTTTGGTGAATGCAGTAATTTCACATGACCAGCAGATGGTGCTCAGCCTACATAAGGAACAAAAGGGACATAAATCTGCACATGTATGTCTGACTGACCCAGCACAGGTCTATCACTATAAGATTAATTGAATCTGAGATTCAAGAAAAAAAGAGTAAAAAGGGGAATCTATATTTTGGAGGCATATGAGCATCCCTTAAATTTTCATTCGTCCGTATCTCAGAAACAATTAAATGCACTACAGTGGAGTTCAAAGTGACTGTGGTGATAATATCTGTGCAGAGCTGTTGGTAAGAGTCACACAAAAGATCTCTGCACTGCACTAAAAGCTCCTAATAAATTTAAATTTTTGCAACATTTTGGTCAAAGATCCTCATCAGGCCCTTTTTTTAAATCAACACAGAGTAAGTAAAATGAAGGCACGAGCACATTCATCTCTCAGGTGATTTTGATCTGCTTGATTAGGAGACAATCTGCTCTCAGGCTGAGGCAATCAGAGCAGAGCTGACAGGAGCTGTCTGACACTGCTACATGGGGGACATGTGTCCATGAAAAGAAAGCAGTATTATGCAAAAATATAATAAATACAACACATAGTACAATATTGTAAATAAAACACGTCAAGTTTTTTCACTATTTTTTGTACTATGTTTCCAGTTATGTCTATGTACATTCTAGATTGTTAGTTTTGTAGTGTTTTTGGATCATATATACTTGTTACTTTTGATGTGTTTAGTATATTGCACTTTTGAACTTTAAATTTTTGCTTTTTTTTTTTTTTAGAAAAAAAATAGGAAAAGTATTCAAACTACATTTAAAATCAGCATATTTACACAGAATTATGTTTAATTTTAAGCACCTTTTCCCTGAGTCATTTCCTTGTTTGTTTTTGTTTTTTGTTTTTTTGTGGTTTCTTCTTAATTTGCTCATTGCCTTCTCTCCATGTTTAAAAAAAGCCAGTTTGCACAGGTATTGCAGTAATATTGTTGGTCCTCTGGTAATTCCCACCTGTACAGAAGCACGTTGTAATTTTAAGGGGAAAACAGTTATTTAACTTATTTTGGACCCAAGATTCTTGAAACAGTGTGCATGTGCATATCCGACACATATTTCCGTAAATACAGTGTGCACTTTTGTGTGCTTCCATCTGGTAATATAAGTCTGATCTGTGAATCTATCTTTAAAAAAATGTATTTCTTGTGTATTTATTTGTTGTTTTTATGTTCCTTACTGCTGTTGTAACAACTGGTGTTTAATGATCCTTCATAATCTGTTATACTGTGAACTCTCCAAACCTTTCAATGCTGCAGCAATAACAGTCTTCCCACAGGGAACATAAAGGTTTCATAAAATGAGACACTGCGCTCTGTTAAACTGCTGACTCTCAGCAGGACTGAGAGGGAGCCGGGGAGGGCGTCTGAGGGAGGTTCAGCTCAGATAAATGGAGTCAAATCAAGATAAAAATGTGATGAATGCAACATTAGATGGTTAGATTATAATTCTAGATTGCTGCTTTGGACAAAGGCTTAAAAACATAGTTAAAATTAGCTGTACTCTCATCCAAGATAAGCCATTTTACCGTATTTGTCTATGTCAGAACAGGAGACATTTCTAAAACATAAGGGATTTTTAAAAAAAAATAAACAAGCTCCATTTTGTGCTTTTTTAAAATGCACTCTGGTATATTATTTACCCTTACAATTTTTTTAAGCTTTCAAGATAAAATATGAATTGTGGTAATAAAAAATATTAGTAGTTTTTAGTATTGAGTAGAAACAGAATATTTCCCAACTGCTATCATTAAATTTTTTAAG
>NW_024623351.1:0-1976 GCF_008729295.1 Plectropomus leopardus
TGTGTGTGTGTGTGTGTGTCAGTGAGCGTATCAGTATGCGTCAGTCTCAGGTGGACAAGCTATACGCCGGCCTGAAGGACCTGTCAGAGGAGAGGCGGGGCAAACTGGACGAGAGGCTCCGCCTCTTCCAGCTGAACCGGGAGGTGGACGACCTCGAGCAGTGGATCGCCGAGCGTGAGGTGGTGGCCGGGTCACATGAGCTGGGACAAGACTACGAACACGTCACCGTACGTTACTGCAGATCTGTGTCTGTCTTATATGTGCAATATATGTGTGTGTGTGTGTGTGTGTGTGTGTGTATATATATACACACATATACACATATATACGTATATACATATAGGATTGTGTATATGTTTATATACACACACACACATACGTGTACACATATATACATGTATGTGTATATATTGATGAAAGTGCATCACGTGTTTGTCCCACATGATGAAAAGTCCAAAGATAATTTCAGTTTTTTTTCTGTAAGTAATAAATTGTTTTATTTTGGCGGGCCTGCAGGTTTGGAAGGCTTGTTTTTTTTGTTTTTTTTTTTAAATCCAAAAATATTTTAAAGCAAAAAAAAATGAAAAAGAAGAACAAAAACATGACTTCCAAACCTTTGTCTTTGAAAACTTCAGTGATTCCTTGATTATTTTTGAACATTTTTAGAAACGTTTGGCTTCGGCTCAAATGTTTTGGTGATGTTTTCAGACAACAAAACAAAAACCTTCAGTGTCCTCAGATCCTTTAACGTCCCTCAGCTCGGTGTGCCGTCCTACTCTGACCTCTGACCTCTGAGCGTCCGCCTCCTCCTCAGATGCTGCAGGAGCGTTTCCGGGAGTTCGCCCGGGACACCGGCAACATCGGTCAGGAGCGCGTGGACGCGGTCAACCGTCTGGCGGACGAGCTGATCAACGCGGGTCACGGCGACGCAGCGACGGTGGCGGAGTGGAAGGACGGGCTGAACGAGGCGTGGGCCGACCTGCTGGAGCTCATCGACACCCGGACGCAGATCCTCGCCGCGTCCTTCGAGCTCCACAAGTTCTACCACGACGCCAAGGAGATCCTGGGACGCATCGTGGACAAACAGAAGAAGCTGCCCGAGGAGGTCGGACGGGACCAGAACACCGTGGAGACGCTGCAGAGGATGCACACCACCTTCGAACACGACATCCAGGCCCTGGAGACGCAGGTCCGTCCCAGAGGACAGGGGACTGTGGGGACAAAGAGGAATAATGGGGATACAGAGGGTTAATGGGGACACAGAAGGCTAATGGGGACACAGAGGGTTAATGGGGACACAGAGGGTTAATGGGGACACAGAAAGCTAATGGGGACACAGAAGGCTAACGGGGACACAGAGGGTTAATGGGGACACAGAAGGCTAATGGGGACACAGGGTTAATGGGGACACATAGAGGTTTAATGGGGACACAAAGGGTTATTGGGGACACTCTTATTTGAGGACATTTGTAGGATTTTAGGACACGTTTAACATTTTAGCATTCAGATGATCCACTTGCACATGTTTGACCTTTCACCCCGTGTGCAGGTGAGGCAGCTGCAGGAGGACGCGGTGCGTCTCCAGTCGGCGTATGCCGGAGACAAAGCGGACGACATCCAGCGGCGGGAGAGCGAGGTGCTGGAGGCCTGGAGGAGTCTGCTGGAGGCGTGTGACGGACGCCGCGTCCGCCTGCTGGACACCGGAGACAAGTTCCGCTTCTTCAGCATGGTGCGGGACCTGATGCTGTGGATGGAGGACGTAATCCGGCTCATCGAGGCCCAGGAGAACCCCAGGTACCCTGAGTCCGCCGAGCGCCGACACGTCGTGTGACGGGGGCGGAGACTAACGCGGCTGTTTGTGTGTGCAGAGACGTGTCGTCCGTGGAGCTGCTGATGAACAACCACCAGGGCATCAAAGCCGAGATCGACGCCCGGAACGACAGCTTCACCGCCTGCATCGAGCTCGGCAAGGCGCT
>NW_024623352.1:0-1094 GCF_008729295.1 Plectropomus leopardus
TCCAGGGATGAATAGACAGGCTTCTAAAAGAGCTACGATGCGGAGACGTCCCCGTGAAAGGCACAGCCGGGAACTTAACACTGCCGAAAAAAGTAAGACGATGCGACCTACGGTCTCAGGGTCAGGACACTTTACATAAAGTGGAACACAGTTTAGTCGCAGGCGACTATGCCGGGCTCTACTAACTCCAAAGTACATTTAAGTAGCCTGTCCCTTTAACCTGCAAGTTCGGGAAAATAAATGTTAACTTTAGAATTGCAGCGTGCTGATCACGCGTTTCTAGGATCTTATTAAAAGCTGTTCTAAAACTAAGGGGGAAATGAGTATTATCAGCATCACCAAATGTATAAATCTGATAATTTCACATCTGTAAGACTGATGGGGGACAGCAGAACTTCAGTGTGTTTTCCATACATGTGAGATGCTAATGTGTGCCACCCTGTCACATTTCAGACATTTTAAGTGTTTTGTCTCTTAAAAAATATTAAATATGAAGTGACTCCGTGTCAGCCACAGTACTCCAAAACTAGTCATAATTGTTACACATGAATGAATGTCCATTGTAGACAATATCGCACCCAGGAAACAGGCAACAAAATAACAGGAAAAGCATGGCAGAAAAAAATGACTTATTTTAATGGATAGCCACAGGTTACATTATTTTTTTAATGAATTGATGATGAATTAATTTAACCACTGTAAAAACAAACTAACACGACTGTCCCATTTTACCTTACCAGTTGTCCCATAGTACCTAAACATGGCATCGGAGTGAAGTCGAGATAGTCCATATCTTTGAAGGTCCAAAGTTTCTGAATTATTTTACTCAACAATGTATTTTTTTGTATAAAATTCTAGAACTATAGCACGTAATAAGAGTAACACTGTTAATCTGCACAATATTAGGTGGTTTTCTTGGTAATCTACCGAAAGTATCCCATACTAGGATGCTTGACTTCACAAGCTTATAAAAATATTGTATAAGCCAATTTATACACTTCGCCCTCTTTTATTCGTCTTGATTCACTTTAAAATACAGACAGGCTACAGCTCCTCTGTGTGTTTTGTGAACAGCACACACTCACTCAGTGATG
>NW_024623353.1:0-5808 GCF_008729295.1 Plectropomus leopardus
TGGGACATATACATTTAAATGGTTGTATTTTGTATTTATTTTAGCGGTAATTTTGAAAAACATGCATGTTTTCTTTACAATTTGCCAAAATTACACCATTTATCATAGCCAGAGACTAACTTTATTCAATGTTTCATTCAAAATTAACCAGCATGCATGGGTTAAGTGAAAATTTTAACCTTCAAACATCAGTGCGTAGGTTTTAAAAGGTAACAGAAAGGGTCATGCATTCTCCAACAGTTGCTATTTTAAATTTTTCGTCAAAAATTAAGTCATACCCCAGCTAGCTCTCCTCTGGTAAGTAAAGAACAGTCCCTAAAGACTCAAACCTACATTATTTCAATCTTATAAATGGGGTAGAGGTGCATGTAATGATTATGATTTATATGTAGATCATTTTCTTGATTAATTGTTTGGTGTATGAAAAATATGAAAAGAATGAGAAAAGCCTACTCCTAGTGGCTAAAATGATTTCTTTAAATGTCTTGTTTGTCCAGCAAACATTTCAAACCCCAATATTGTAAATTTATTATAACGTAAGACAAAGAAAAACAGCAAATTGCCTTTGAGAACCTGGAAATATCACATTTTTGTGGCATTTTTGCTTGAAAATGACTCAAACGCTTGATTTTCTGTCAGCTCTAGACTAGATATTCCCCAGACCTAAGTAAAAATAAAATATCAGAATAGAAAGCACAAATTGCATCTTCACATGGATAAAACCCACTTGGAAATACTAAGAAAAGTAAGATAAAATAAGGATAAAAATTGAATGCACAAAATGCATGACTTAAGATGGAAAAAATATTTAAAACAAATGAAACCCAGCCATCATTAACAAAAATAAGGCTAGAGTATATAAAATGCATACAAATGAAGGAAAATACAACATTTTAAAGAGGTGCAGCTAACTGTAAAAGCTAACTGTTAGGTGTGTATGCTAACGGTTACATTAAACATGCATTCCTATACATTTAAGTGGAATAAATTACATGAAATAATTAAATAAGAGTGTGTTTTACTCACCTGTCATGTCGGGGTAGCTTGGAGCCACTTGAGTCATTTCAAACGTCGTCGACTGTTTTCATCAGACGGGGCTGACAGGAGCCAGAGAGCCGCTGAAACCGTCACAGGAGACCGCCGGGACCGCACAATGACTCAGGGAAAAGATGCTCCGGAGCCGCTGCTGGGAGGGGGAGGAGAGGGGAGGGGGGACCGTACGCCTCAAAAACAGCATAAATATCTATCTGAGATGATTTAGATGGGATATTATTTTAATTAAAGTCGTTTAAACTGGTAAAAATGACAATATTGTGACGATATTTAAAGGTTTAGTCAACGGCGGGAAACATTTGGATCTACTTTCTCCCGTCCCTACCTTAAAAAAAATACCTTAAAAAAATGTATACATATATGGATACAAATGTTTTCTAGAAAGTGTTTTATTTATAATCAAACAAGTTTTAAAAAAATATTCATTTATTTTTTGGCATGGTTGTAGTTTTGTGACCGTTTCACAGTTGGCTAATCTAAATATTAATGCGCAAAAAAAAAAAACCATCACTCACGCCATAAAGCGTCGCCTAGCAACCACCTGCTCGAGAACTAAAGCGCCTGGCGGAGGGATAAAGGGATAAAACCAACCGTTTGTGTAAAATTACACTTAAAACTACTTAATTAAACATTTATATTTCATATATTTTTAAAATAAAGGTGTATTTTCGACGTTTTTAAGCCGCCATGCCCCCCCCCCGCCATTCACGCTCACTCACGTGCGTTCAATTGACGTCGCTCGTTTGGCTCGTGCCAGAGTGCACGTGCCAGGCACAAGCGAGCCCCAGCGGGCGGAGTTACGTCATACTCATCGCAAATTGAGGCAGGCTGCTGTTGTCATGCAATATCTGGGTCACACACACACACACACACACACGCACGCACGCACGCACGCACGCACACACACACACACACACACATGCGGTGATGTCAGCTCTATAAATAAATACATAAACTATTTCAATGTAAACAAACCAGCATGAAAACAATCATAACCACATACTGCATGTCAATTGTGGAATAGAATTACTACAGTACTGAAGTACAAATATAGTGCAAAATACTTCTACTCCAATACACATCAGGGGATAACACTGTATTTTTTACTTCACTATACTTAATCTGACATCTTAATTAATCAGTTATTCACTGCACAGAAAATTATTTGGCAGTCTTTTTTGTGTAGCGAGTGTAAAAACATTTATTGGCTTTTTAATTTTTTTTTCTATTTTCTTTTCATAATTTTGAGATTTGGATTATTGTTTGGACTGAAATTATATTTGTCACCAAGAAACTAAAAAAAAAAAATCTACTCTCTTAAAATTTACATTTCTACATCTATGAACATTTAAATTGGTTGTTACCAATATTTGGCATTTTACCACCATTTTAAAACAAAACTGACGGGAAGTTTTGAAAATACGTTCAAGTTTTGTGCAAGGCAAATTAAGCTTTCTCCATTTTTTAACTGTACTTTTGGTCAGTAGCTAACCTGACAAGGGTCACAGAAAAATAACAGTATGTTACATTTTTAATAATCACAACCTGTCAACTTTAAACGTCTTGTGTGTTGGAGAATCCAGAAAAAAATACTTATTCTGTTTAAGAAATCATTATCTAAAAATGCCATCATAGTAGAAGATAAAGTCAGTGCACACAGAAACAAACAGATCACAGGTCAGAGGTCAGAGGTCAGAGGTCACCGACAGAGCGCGGCCATGGAGGACATTCAGAACTTTGCTCGAGGACACATCTGCTAATAAAGTTTTTTCAGTCTTCCCCCTAATGACAGAAATAGCATCAGGACAGACATATTGTGCTCCGTCAACACCCTGCGGCCCTGGATGTTCCTCTAAAAGTCAAAAGGTCGCTTCACACTTTACTATAAATAAATCTCGCCACCTACAGACCGGCAGAGGAAGTGCGTGTAGCGCTCCAAAAACCAAAATGTCAGGTCAGTGGAGTTAAGATCTTTATTGGAAACCCAGCCTTCAAACATCATAGTACATTTTTTTTTATTAATTCAGAGTTACAGCAACAACAGCGACAGGGCCCATTTGGTTCAGAGCAGTGGTTCCCAAACTGAGGTGCCGGCCCCCCTCAGGGAACACGGGGTAGTTCCCAGAGAGGAGTCAAAGTGGGGAACTAATAAACTATCCGTATATCTGGTTTTCTGTAAGAGTGGCTGCTCTGATCTGAGGTTTTACAGGTGTGTGTGTGTGAGTGTGTGTGTGTGAGAGACGGCGGTGGGAAGGTTTGGGAACCGCTGGTCTGGAGAGACCGTGAGCGAGTGTTGACGCCACAGAGCGAGCAGCGAAGAGTTCAAAAACAGAACATGGAAACACAAACAGACAGAAAACACAAAAAAGGGAAACAATAGAAAAATACATTTCGAGTCTTCTTTTTGATTTCGGGGGAGCGGGATCGCCTTCATTAGGGCCATGGTTCAAAACGAGCAAATAGTTCATCGTAACACGGTGTCAGTGACGCTAAGAAAAAGAGCCGAGTGTTATTATTAATCTTTCTTTGTCGTCGATAAACAGCTTATAAACTGCCTATAGGTGTATGAGCTGATCTACAGGCTGCAATGACAGACTGCCAAAGGAAAAGACAAACTGGTTTATCTTTTTATTGACGAATCCAGAGATTCTGTACTTGTCGCTAAATTCCACATAGTGTGAAATCAATATAAATACATTTTCAAAAAGATGCCGCATGAGATATTTAGCAGTATCGGCTACAGCTTCTCCTAAATATTGAGTGTTATTCTGGCAATAATATTCTTATTATAATGCAGGAAAGAAAAAAGAAAAAAATCAGTGATGGATAATTTGCCGTTTTGTTGATGTTCAAAGCAAAAAAAAAAAAAGGTGAAAATCTAGAAATGCTCCAGATGTTCATCCTAAATATGATGCTGGTGATCAGCCTACTGTTGATTCTCCAATCCAACCGCATGAAGGCAAACCGTCTGCGTCATGGTTCAGTCACCAGGCGGCCTGCTGCGTCGCCTCCAGCTCTACGAGTGAGAACTCCGACTGTCGCACTAAAGCGGCATCTCATTTTCATTCATGTCAACGAGGAACTCAAAGTACTGGTGTCGGTTTTTTCCTGTTTTAACCCCCCCTATGTGAAATGCACTTAAAATTTCTCAAAAAAAACAACAAAGACGTCTACTGATGGTTAACAAACTGGAATAAATTGAAACATACTGTATATCGATAAAGTGTATTGGATTGGCATAGGCTGATCTTAATAAAAATAATGGTTATTGGTGCGTGTGTCGGCTCAAAATATCCCAATCGGAGCATCTCTAGTAAAATCCCACCTTCCCCCTCCAGTAGCAGGTCTTTAGATCTGAAAAGAGTGCAAACAGAATTATTTTAATCATTTCTGACAAAGTATATGCAATATGTTGCTTTGAAACATGAAAAAAAATTGTTTTGATTTCTTTTAACAACAAGCAGAGGAGAAGATGAGAATCTAAATAACAAATAGCCTAAAAAATGGCAAGAAATTAGTAAAGTTACAAAAAAATTGCCTAAAAATAAGAAAAAAAATTTCAAATGTGTAAAACTTTAATATGGTTTTGAGAACTTTATTAATGTATATTTCAGAAGAAGGGGAAAAACCCACTATTGTCTTTTGTATTCTTGGAATTTTGCATTGCATGTTCGAAATAAAATGATAAAATGAAAATAAATGACTACTGGATTATAGTTATTGGTATACTGTCCACATTTTTATACATTAAATTAATCAATTTTAAAAGTTGCAGTTCCCCATCTTCCAAAATCCACCTTTTCTCAAACACATCTTCCACAATTCTTATTCTGTGAGTCATTTTTTCCCGTAAATTTTACTTCTTGAATCATATATTTCCATTTTATTAATTAATCTGCCATATACTGTGTTTTGTGGTGATCTACAAAGCTGCAGGCACGATACCCGGGAATAGTAAATGTTAAAATGAGAGGAGCTTACATCATCGATGTCCTCATCATCGTCGCCGATGTCATCGAACTGGATCTCGTCGTCGTCTCCGGGACCGAAGGTGTCTGTCTCGTTGATTTTGGCTGCGAGAACAAAGACGGAGGAAGTGTTAAAAAAGAAAATATGAATAATAAAAGCAGGAAAACATGTTTCTGCGTCACTGTGATAATCTTGCTGCTGAATGTGACTTGTTAAATGTGATTTGTGAAATACTGAACGTTAGAGGTCAAAAATGATGAAGCTGAAGATTTCTGCTGTTTAAAGTCAACAACTGCACGTTTTATTTCACCGTTTTTAAAACCCGTAAATGATGCAAGAATCGAGCAGCAGTGATGTTACAAACAAACACGGAGGTTTGAACTGAAGGAAATCTCTGTCTTCACCGTCTCACCTGTCTCACCTGTCTCACCTGTCTGAGCTGGACACAGCGTTTACCTTTAGACACAGTTTAACACTTTTCTCGTGCTGCTTCTGGATGCTATCCACAAGTATTTTTAACTTTCGTACCCCGAGCAAATTGATGCCAATTCTTTCAAAAATGTGGGATAAAAAGACAATAAGCAACTTGATGAGAAATGTTTCAAAAATAAGAAAGTTTAGAAAATTATTTTTAAAAAAGTACGGGAAAAATGTCTATATGGAAAAAAAGACAAAGATAGAAAAAAGTATATTTATAATTACTTATTTAAGATAGTTAGAAAATAACCATACATTTTTGAGCACTTTTTGGAAGATCAGTTCTTTGTTTTTTTAAATATTTTTCTA
>NW_024623354.1:0-2022 GCF_008729295.1 Plectropomus leopardus
CTGGCACCCTCCAGCCAGTGTCGCCATTCCTCCAGCGCCAACTTGACTGCCAGGAGCTCACGGTTGCCGATGTCGTAGTTTCGCTCTGGTGGCGACAGTCGCCGGGAGAAGAAGGCGCAGGGATGCAGCTTGCCATCTTCGGCCGAGCGTTGGGAGAGGACTGCTCCCACCCCCACATCCGAGGCGTCGACCTCCACCACAAACTGCCCATCAGGATCGGGGATGAGGAGAATGGGAGCAGAGCTGAAGCGCCCCTTGAGGTGTTCGAAGGCGTCATCAGCTTCAGAAGACCAGCGGAACCGAACCTTGGAAGAGGTAAGCGCCGTGAGGGGGGCTGCCACCGTGCTGTACCCCCGGATGAATCTCCTATAGAAATTGGCGAACCCGAGGAATCGTTGCAGCTACTTACGGGAATCGGGTACAGGCCATGAGGAGACCTTAGCAGGATCCATTTCCATGCTATTGTGACCAATGATGTAGCCCAGGAAAGACACAGAGGAAGCATGAAAGTCACATTTCTCCGCCTTAACAAACAGGGAGTTCTGGAGAAGCAGCTGCAACACAGTCTGTACATGGTGAACGTGTTCCTGTTTGGTCCGGGAGAAAATCAGAATATCATCCAAATACACGAACACAAACTTATTAAGGTGTTCTCTGAGCACGTCGTTGATCAGGGACTGAAAAACGGCTGGAGCATTGGTGAGCCCGAACGGCATCACCAAATACTCATAGTGTCCTGTGGGTGTATTGAAGGCCGTCTTCCACTCGTCCCCCTCACGGATGCGGACCAGGTGGTAAGCGTTTCGAAGATCGAGCTTGGTGAAGATCGTCGCCCCTTGTAAGAGTTCAAAGGCCGTAGCTATGAGAGGGAGGGGGTAGCGATTCCTCACCGTGATCTCATTCAACCCCCTATAGTCTATGCAGGGCCGTAGAGAACCGTCCTTCTTCCCCACAAAGAAGAAACCGGCTCCGGCAGGAGATGAGGACGGCCGGATGATTCCACTAGCCAGAGAGTCTCTGATGTAGGTGTCCATGGCCTCTCTCTCTGGTGCGGAGAGTGAGTAGAGCCGACCCTTAGGAGGAGCCGCTCCGGGAAGCAGATCGATGGCACAGTCATAAGAGCAGTGGGGCGGTAGAGAGGTGGCCCTGGCCTTGTTGAACACCTCCCCATAATCGTGGTACTCTGTGGGCACCCCCGAGAGATCCAGGGTGGTGCAAGAGCGGGTGATCCCCCTTGAAGGCTCTTGCCACTGAAGACAGGTCCGTTGACAGGAAGAACTCCATGCCACAATCGAGCCGGTGGACCAGTCTGTGTGGGGATTGTGCCGACGGAGCCAGGGGTATCCGAGGATCAGAGGCAATTCTGGGGACCTTAGGACATGGAATTGAATGGTCTCACGGTGTTCACCAGACAGGCGCATGGAGACAGGAGTAGTCTGATGAGTCACGGTTCCCAGGAGGTAACCATCCAGAGCGTTGGCTGGAACAGGACGTGGTAGGGAGACCAGGGTTAATCCCAGCTGACGAGCCAGTTCCTCGTCGATCAGATTCACGTCGGCACCAGAGTCAATGAACGTGGCGAGGGTGTGAGACTTATCATCAACCAGGAGTTGCACATGGAACAAGGGGCGGAGACTGGGGGCAGAGTTCTGGGAACGGCTCAGCAGGATGCCCCTCTCTACTGCTGAGCCTGACCTTTTACTGGGCAACTGGAGACGAAATGTCCAGCCTGTCCACAGTACAGGCAGAGTCTCCCCCGACGCCGTCTCTCACGCTCCTCAACAGATAATCTGGTTCGGCTCACCTGCATAGGCTCCGTCCCTCCCAGTCTCGGGTCAGCTGGAAGCGTTACAGGTGGTGGCGGAACCCGCTGGTGACCAGGAAACCGGTGGGAACCTCCCTCCAGGCGCTGCTCCTTTCTCCTCGCCTGAATCCGCCTGTCCAGTCTCGTGGTCACTTCGATGAGACCATCGAGAGAATGAGGAAGTTCAAAGGAGACCAGTTCATCCTTGATGTACGGTG
>NW_024623355.1:0-4378 GCF_008729295.1 Plectropomus leopardus
TTATCTGTGTCACGTTATTATGTTTATGTTGCTTTTTAACAATTGTAGTGTCTCTGAATACATGAAAAGTGCGTTATAAATAGTGTTTTATTATTATTATTACTAAGAGCTTGAAACTAGAAACAGCTATAATCTCTATATGTAAAACAACAGTTACATTGGCTTGTTTATAACAAGCTGAAGTTGTACTCTGTTTATTTGCAATGTTCTGATCAAATAAACTGAATAAATAAATAAATAAATGAACCTTGTAAAAGTGTCAGTGTGTTTTGTCGTTTAGTATCATCAAACAGCAGATCTCAGAGGAAAATCGTCACATTATAAACATCAGAAAAACAGTTATATTTTCTATGAACGGCTGTCTGCTGTCTGGAAGGAAACCAGTTTTAAACTGTAGCTCGTGACATTCAGCCGCTGTACGGCACCAGCAACACATCATGTGGCTCTTATATCTACGTTTAAATATCAGAATATTAAAAACAAACAGCACAGCGAGCAGCAGACGAACAGGAGCGATGACAGAAAACAGAGGAGGTCTTAATGTTTAAGTCTGGGTGAAATCAGAGCGTGAAAGTAAAGAGGAATGCTGGAATATTCCACACGGCTTCAGGAATGCAGAGAAACCAGGAGGCCTCGTGGCGAAGCGCCCCGCCGTCCAATCACAACACAGACCTGCGGCTAACAAGTGCCTTCCTGTTTAGTGTGTGTTCGGTCTGGAGTCAAATTATGAATATACGTTTTCCACTGAGTCGTAAATCTGCCCCTTGTAGGAAAGAAAATCTCATTATCATCTGTTAATTTGGGTTTTGGGTTTGGTATAAAATGATTAAATCTGTCTCTTAAATCCTCAAGTTTTTATTTCTGCAGAAACACACACACGTAGCTTCCTCTGAGTTTAGACACTTAAAGAAGAAGATATCTAATACATGTAATTATTCAAATAATATCTACCTATTTAAGGGAAAAAGAAATTCACACCACGTCCTGAAAAAAAACTAATTTCCCTGACTGTTGATCCAATGTGGAAAAAAGTCTAAAATCTCAGAAGCAGCTGTGGATATAAAAGGAAATATTAACCCTTTGAAACATGAGCAAAATTCGCGTGATTTCGTTCAAAAACGTGGGAAAATGGAAACGAACAACTTTACAAGAAATTTGCAAGAAATTGGTAAAAAGTTACGAGAAAATAACCTAAAAATAGGCAATTTCAAAAAAAGAAAAAACAAAGAAAATAGCCTGAAAAAATGCTAAAAATGTTTATTTAAATTTAACATATATAAACATACATTTTCTGGACATTTTCCAATTTTTAAATTCATTTATTTATTTTTTTTTTTTTTTAAAAATTCTTCACATTTTTCCTAATTTTCAGGTCATGTTCTGTCAACTTTTTTTTTCTTGCAATTTCTTTTTCCAGGTTGCTCTTTGCCTTTTCAGCCACACTTTCAAAAGAAGTCTATCCAATTTTTCTCAGGTTTCAAGGGTTTAAATGCTCGTGAGAGGCGTCTGAACGCAGCACAGGAAAACTGACGTCGACCCAGGTCTCAAAGGGTTAATCTACAGTATTTTAAGCATCTATGCAAGGCGGTGTTTTTACGTTCAGTAGAGCCGAACAAATGGCGTCTCTGCCCTCCGCTCCACTTTCGGAGCTGACCTGCAGTCGGAGTGATCGTGTGGAGGAAATGTTTGCTGCTTTACGGCTGCGTTGCACAACAGCGGTTCAGAGATAACGAGTCAAAACTTGCTTTTGTGCTCCGGACGAGCATTCCTCCAGCCGAGACGTTTTTGTGCATCACAGTGACGGTTTGAACACTGAACACACTCACATCTTTAACGTGTGTGAGGTCAAACAAGGTCAGTGCTGAGGCCATCGGTCAAATGATTGATTACTCGATCAGTGTGGAATAACTTTTTTTTTCCAAAGAGTCAACACAAGAGATGACTGGCTAAAAAAGGCGAGGGAGAATAAATAAATATTAAAAATAGTCATTCAGCTCAATCTGATCCACTGCTTTAGCCTTTTTTTATTATTCAAAATTTTAAATTTTTTATTTTTTTTTATTTTTATATATTTGCAAATTCCATGACCTTTCCAGGTTTTTTATGGCTGCAAGAACTCTGTTTTTTAAATATGTTAAATATGTTAAATATTAACGTGTTAAATATTAACGTTATCACTTTATAATCTGCAGACAGAATGTCAGGTGAGTTTATTTTCACAAGCTTTGACCTCTGACCTGTAGTAGACGTGAATACTGACGGTTTTGTGTGTTTACAGTGCGGCTGGTGCTACCTGATCTGCGTCCCGGCGGCTCTCTGGCGGGCGGCGGTGGTCTGCCGCCCTGCTGGGAGGATGGAGACGATGAGGGAGGAGGTGGAGGAGCGTGGCTGCGTCCTTGGCTGCCGCCTCCTGATGTGTGTTTTTTGTGCAGGGAGTTGTGCCTCTGTGGCAGCTCCGGAGCCCCGCCGCCGTCTACGTGGGACGGCCCGTTGGAGACGCCGCCTGATGTGTGCGGCCTGTACGGCGGGGGAGGCGGAGGAGCGGAGGAGCCTCCTGTTGGCGGTCTGCTGGAAGATGGAGGCTGCTTGGCGGAGCTGGGAGGGGTGGGGCCTCTGTTGGGCGTCGGTGGGAGGGGCTTCTCCCTGCTGTGAGAGGAGGATGAGGAAGATGGAGCACTTGATTTCTGATTGGGCGCAGGCGGAGCGTTGCCGCGGCCTCCTCTGTTGAAGGGGGGAGGAGGCGGCGGGGCGGAGGTGCTGTGCTTCATGCCGCCGCCTGTGGAGGAGCTGCTGCTGCCGCTGGAGGGGCGGGAGATGTCTGGGAGCGACGGGCGGTGGGTGCGCTGGTGCTCTGGTGGAGACGGCTTGTTGGCCGGGGAGGGAGGGGGGGGGCGGGGGGTGGGGGGGCGGGGGGCGGCGGGCCGGGCCCCGGGGGGCCTCAGTGCAGATCTGCCAACTGAACCGCCCGATGAACCATCTGAGGACAAAGGAACGGCGTTCAGGACAATTAGGATTAGGATAATTCATTGATTTTATGGACTGAATATTCTTATTGCACTTTCATATTTAAATAAACAGGACGCTGTTTTCATTTCCATGTTCATTTCCAACTATACCTTAAATATCAGCTCACAAAAAATAAAAATGCCACCACCATGCACCCAACATAAAACAGTGAAGGCTAAATGCAGCTGCAGTGGTTACTCAGTTTGTCTTTGAGAGCTGGAGCTGGAGGGATATTTTATTTATTTTTAAGGGGGTTTAAAAAAAAAAAAGAATTAAATAATTAATCAAATATTAAAATAATTGCTCAATAATTTTCTACACATTGATTTACTGATTAATTGAGTGCTTAAGTTTTATGAGAACTAAAACAATTGACGTTTAAGCAATTTTAGATTACAAAATCAGTTCATATTGTGATGTAATACCTTTTAAAAAATATATAAATGGAGAAATAACCAAACAGGTTTTTGTTTGGGAAACAAATTAATTTAATGCAACAAATTAAATTATCTGACAAATCAAAGTACTTCTGCACATTAGTGCAAGAATCACATAAAAACTCTATGTTGCCATTAAATAGTTGATTAGCTGATTAAGATCTAATACATAATTATTATTTAAGTTATTAAAATGATAACTACCTCCATAAAAAGCATGCAAAATCTCTGATTTAAACACATTTATACATCTTGTAATTATCTAACTGCAATCATTGACCAGTAAAACATTTTTAAATCAGATTTCTATGTTTGTATTTTTGTGTTTTTTCTCGACATAAAGCTTCTCTTGGCTGTATTAAGGGGGTCAGAGGTCACAGTCGCTCTGTCTAACTGTAAATATTTGATATCTCTAAAATAAGCTCCGGTTCATTCATAATTCATATCCCTCGCTCCTCGCTGCGTCGGCTCCGACCACAAATACGTCTGATCCATCTGTAAGCGGCAGAGCGGTCCATTAAGCTGAAAATAACCGCGTCCACGTCCAGATTTTCTCTGCTGATTCATACTTTGTGGACTTTCATGGCTTGTGGCCTTTAAAACATTCGGTGTGAAATGTTTACAGACTGAGAGACGAAGAGAGCGCTTTCTTCTCTTTTATCAGTTTATCTGGTGTTTGTGCCGACAGGCTGATTAAAGTGCCGACAGATCATCAATGATTTTATAAGATATATTATCTCACTGCCTTCAGAGGTGGACTTTGACTTATTTATGTACACAAACGATGACGACACTTTGACAAAGATCCTGCAGACTTTACAGAAACATGCAAAAACTTCTAAATGTAAACAATCACAGCAGAAGCATTTTTTTTTACCTCCAACTGGGCGTAATTTCGGCACACCTCCTTGGAAAAGGCCTCCCATTCCCATCGG
>NW_024623356.1:0-1784 GCF_008729295.1 Plectropomus leopardus
TGACATCAGTTTATTGTAACTTTATTGTAAGGTTTATATTATAGCACATTAATTATTGCATTCTATCCTTGATTTTATGTTTATTCTTCGTATTTTAGGGGAAAACACTTGCATGTAATTTCCTTATTGCAAAGCACTTGGAGCTGCATTTCTAGTATCAAAGGTGCGATACAACATAACAATGATTATTGTAACTCTCTTAATTTGCCCTCTCAATTTAATTCCTTATAGAAGATACGTTTCTAGCTCACGTTCAGCTTATGAACCCCATTTTTGGTCCCAAAATTCACAAAACTAATCAATAAATCAATCCTATAGGTTCACTTTTCACTCGTGTTGACAGTACACTTACAACAGATCGACATTTTCACGGTTCGATAATGAATAATGAAAAAGGAAGGGTTATTTTTAGCTGAACAAACGTTTTCTTGCTATAACTGAAACTTTATATCATTTTTTAAAATATATGTATGTGTAAAAAGTAGGGGTCGACAGACATTGCTGATACTGATTATTAGTAGTTAATGAGACCGATCTGCATTTATAATAAAAATGAAAATCTTTCTGTCAATATTTAGAATTAGGAAAATAAAACAAACCCCTATACAAAACTTTATTTAAATGCCTTTGCTAAATGTTTAATCAAAACTGAGACTTTCAACATAAAACAGCAACTTTTTCATAAAGTCAAGTGAAAATTTAAATAAAAAATGAATAAATAAAAATAGCTCCTCCCATGCTGACACTTTTTTTGCACTTTGTAATTAATTTTATTGGCAAACATTAAAATAAAAGGCCAATACGATGCAAAATATCGGCTCCATAATCTTTCGACCTCATGTAAAAAATCTCCCTTCTGAGAATAAATCTAATAAAGGTGAGATTGTAGGTAAATTGTTAACAGCTGCACTTGTTTGACGTGTGATCATGCAGGCACACGAAGCTTGAGGATGAAATTTTTTAAGAAAAGGGAAGGGAGCTCAGCTAAATGTGCATTACATAACAATGACATGCACATCTTGTTTATGTTACAAAATAAATCAATATACTGACAACTTGGTCTTAAAATATCGCACAAGTCAATATGCATTTCGAGGAGATCCTGACCAAAGCAAATAGACTCCCGTGTACGGTGACAATGTTTTACAGTCATTGTTTTATTGGTCTGTTTCTACATATATTAACATCCAAGTTAAATTTTACTTCAGGATCAATGAAGCTGATAAAATCTGATCTTAAATTATAATTATGAGCCTCGTCTAATATTGCAGCTGACTTTTCTCATATTTTTGACCTGATTTTTTTTAAGAAAAAAAGGAACGACAACAACAAAAGTACATTTCATTATATATCAAAATGTATGTTAAAATTTACACTATATATCAAATATTTAGCAGCAGGATGATATAGGTTCCTTCGCTCTATACTACTTCTTCTTCGCCTTGCTGATACTGAAAGCCATCTCTGTAATCCAATGTCATGGTCATTCAGTCCATTTATAATTAAATTAGCTGCCTTATCTCATCAGTCACGCTTGTTTTGCAAACTGCGCTTCTTTAATTATTATTATTCATAGTTTTAAATAGATCTTACGCATTCTTTTTATTTATTAATTGAGCGTACAACTATTATTATGAGGTGGGCTTATTTTCTTTTTAATATAAGGCATTCTATGTTTTCTAATTCATATTATTGGTATTATCATATTAAAATGGCATTTATCTTATTTTACATTATTTATAGCATTCTGTGCTTGCAACTGAAGCACGCGCCCATTAATTTCC
>NW_024623357.1:0-5711 GCF_008729295.1 Plectropomus leopardus
ATATATATTTAAAGAATTAAAAAAAATCAAGAAAGTTAAAAACGTGACCTTTATAAAAGTGCTAAAAAAAATTAAAATAATCCTGTAACATAATGATTAACATTTTCAAGATAATTATAAATATGTTTTTTTCCTAGCTTTTATTTTGCAATTTGTGGAACATTTCTTACCATGTTGCTAGTTGCCTTTTCCCCATGTTTTTGTAAGAAATCGCACCAATTTGCTCAGGATCCAAAAGGTTTAAATACTTGTGAAGGGCAGCAAAAGTGATGCTGCTCCAGGTTTTAAAGGGTTAAACAATATATGCATTTTAAACCCTGCTTTAGTAAAAAGTATTGTCAGCACATTGCAATATCAAAAGTAAATGAACTCATTATGCAGTGAAAATAAAAAATCAAAATTTTTAGCCCCAGAAAGTAAACGGAAGGCAGACGTATAAGATTTTGGATGGAAAAAAAACCCACATGGTTGCAGATTTTGGTTTATCTAATAATGAAGGACGGGGGGGCTTAAATAAGCATTCGACTACAAGGCCAGAGGCCATTTTTAGCTCAGGCTGTTGGGAAAGTCAATACATTTTAAAGACCAAGCTGCCCCGTGGTTTGATGCACACATAAACCGGTTACTGACACGCACTGCAGAAAGAGGTCCAGATTCACCCTCGTTAAAATTTTCCATCATTATCTGAGCAGTTTGTCAGTTGCGGAAATTTAATACGAGGAAATGAAAAAGCTGCATCCCTTGACTAATAACGCCACAAATCTCTACGCGGAGGAACAGCGTGTTGTCCATTATTGTGATTTAAAGGTTGTACAGCGTTTTATTTTTTCAAATGTTACTTTTGTTGTATGAACAACTTCAAGTCAGTTGAAAAATAGAATGTACTATGTTAGGGGCTAATTGTTTTTAATTTAGATGTTTGTGGTATCTCATGTAATCCGTGTGTGTGTGTGTGTGTGTGTGTGCGTGTGTGTGTGTGTGTGTGTGTGGGTGTGTGTGCGTGTGTGTGCGTGTGTGTGTGTGTCTGTGTGGGAGTGAGAGGATGGACGGACAGATGAGCAGTGAGGGAGGGATTGTTGTGGGAACACAGCTGCTGTCTGATCACGTCACATCTCTGCCGTAATGACCACTTAGTTCTCATTGCAGCGCCGCCACAGACTGTAACCTTTAACTTTGAGTAAAACACATTCTACAACAACAGCTTGTGTGTGTTTGTTATTACACACACAGTGCCGGAGCAAGCGCATTCAAGGCCGAAGGTCAGGTTCCCTAAGCCCCCCCCGAGAAAAGTCATGATTTATGAGTTGGAGCCATTTAACATTTACTTGTCACAAAATAATCTGGCACAGAATAAAACCATGCAATCACTGAAGACAACATGTTTCATCTAGTGTTGTGCCATTTTTTAAATGTTAAAAAGTCTAAAATGTTTAAATGTCTCTTACGATCGTATCTTCTCCTTTGAAACCTGGGCAAATTGGCTTGATTCCTCTCAAAAGCCATGGGAAGAAAAAGAAAGCAATGAGCAATTTAAGAAGAAATGACCCAGAAATTAGCAGGAAATTAGAAAAAAAAGTAAAATTACTTGAATTAGCAAAGAATTAAAAAGAAAATAAAAGAAAATATAAAAAGAATAAAAACATAAACAAAAGAACAAAACAAAAACAACCAAAAAGGTAAAGTAAACAACAACAGGAAAATGACCTCATAAAAAAACAAAAGTCAAAAATAAAATATTCCCCTAAAAAAAAATATAAAATTCTGTTTTTATGATACTTGTTAATATATTGTTCTCTACATATTTCCCCTTGCTTAAAAAAAATCTAAATCTACAAATATTTTGCAATTTGTGGGACATTTCCTGCCAAATCACTCACTGGCTCAGAAAGCCTTCTCTATTTTTGAAAAACAAAATTTTTTGAGGGCCCCTCCTCCCATCATGGCCGTGGGTAATCAGTCCCCCTCCCCCACAAAGCCCCTGGCTATAAGTGGGTAAAAAGCAAAGCTTAAGATAATATATTAAATAAGTAAATATTACTGCAGGTTGCGTGAAAAACACCTTACAATTAAAAAAAAAAAAGTCTCCAGTGTCCTCCTTTTTTCACAATATTTGCAGTTCCTGTATCTCATAATTTACTACATTTCCTTTCTGTGTGAGAACACTGTAACTGCAGAAACAAGAGCTCAGCACTGAAATCCAGTCCCATAAGTCATGTAGATATGTTTGCAGGGTGGATAGAAGAAGCCTGATGAGAGCCCAGACTAACTGAAATCCTCTCCTCCTTCAACAAGATGGGCTCGGCTCCACGAGCAACAGTCCAGCGTTCAAGGCTAGCACTATAAATCTGTCCAGAGGGGGGCCGGCTGCCCCCGATCTCCAGTGCGTAGTGATGACTAATTTGGAGCTGCTGGAGTTGGACTACTAAGGCAGAGGTTACAGAAGGACAGGACAGTCCAGACCGTGTGGTAAAGTGACCGCAGCAGAGACTGAGGTCAAACGAGAACCAGGACGAGGCTCACAGCTGACTGTGACTGAGCAGATGTACGCTCAGAAAAAAACTGCATTTATAAAGGAAAATGGGAAAAATAAAATAATGACGTGAGAAAACAAACTTGCAAAAGGAGATTAAGGCATCATTACCAGGTTACTATACTAAAGGTTGCTACAGTTTTCATGCTTACGCTGACAGATAGTCAGTATAACTTAAAATAAGCCATTTCTTAGATTTAATCACTCAAATTTCAGTGAATTCAACATTTTTTCCAACACTTTTACTTAAACTGACGCCAACATCATTCAGTGCTTTCACTTGAAGGTCCGTTATGTCGAGCGCAGTGGCTTCTAGTGATGCCACTTCATCCTGCTTTCGTCAGCACCTCCACTCTTAATGCCATTTCAGCTTCTTTCAGATTTTCAACTATTTCAAAAGCCAAAGTGAAAATTTAATTGAGAAAATGTATTCAGAAATGCACACAACTTCAACAGTTCACACACAGTTTACTGCACTTCACCAACACACTAAAGTGGCACAAATGTATTGTTGGATGAAACAATATCTGAAATAATCTCTGTCATCTTGACAATTTCAACCTTTTTTCAAAAGACACTTCAGCTTCACTCAGCATTTCAGCTTCTTTCATTCCAAGTAATACAAATGTTTCACTTAAAAATTCTGCTCAGAAAACTTTGCCATTTCTGGTTTTATGAAATTTTTTCTAACTTTACTCCTTTACAAACATGTCTACTTTAAAAAAAAGATGAAAATATGGGTGAGAAGTTCTTTAGTTTCCTCCCACAAGGTTTTGAAGTCCAACTCTTCAACTTTAGCCAGCACTTCAAACCCTTTCAGTTCACCAGGTTCTTCACTTAAAAACAACAACAAAATGCAACATCTCTAACTTCCACATTATCCATTTTTTTGTCAGCTTCAACACTTGAGGCCTGATTAATCACTTCCACCTCAACAATTTATGCGCCCATCAGCACTGGAACGTCACTTCAGTTTCAACTCCTGCTGATGTTTTCTTTTAATGAATTACGCTAAATTAAATTCAGCCCGCTCAACATGCCACAGAGGAACAGAACGCACCATTGATGTGATGCATGTGATGTATATGTGTAGTATATGTCATTTATAACGCCCCATTCTTTAAATATTCGCAGGCTTCCCACACATTTTTACTAATGAATTTTCAAAACTTTTCCATGAAATTTCAGCTGACTGAATTATTTTAAGTAGTTTTAAACAGGTAGGCCTATAAACACACACTTACCAGGCATTTGCAGATAAGCAAACTGCTAGCGCATTTTAATTTTACTTGCAGGTTAGGGATTCCTGCTGTATATGTCAACACATCACTCTAGTTCAAAGGGGTACTTCACAAAATGTCATGGCCACGCCCCTTTTTGGGGGTATAGAAAACCGAAGATCTGGTCAACATTATGCAGTGTAGCACTAGTTTTAACTTTTGTTTTGGTAACGTTTCATTTTATGAACATAACTTGGAAAAAAAAAAAAATAGCCAAAACAAGTCATACTGAAAACTTTGTATAAAATCCAAACCATTTCCAGGCCTGGAAAAAAGTTTTTCTAGTTTCATAACTTTTACAGGAATTTCATGGCTGTAAGAATCCTGTATATACTTTGAATTAAATACTCCATTATTTACATCAGTTCTGGTTTATCAGAGAAGTTATTATGCGTGCGTCATTGCTTCAGTCATACATTATATCAGAACCCACAATGGTTGCAGGTGCACCCAAGGGAGCATCTCTACCTGCCTTTAAAGTACATGCATGTGTTATTTCCCATGCTTCCATGTAAAGACAGCTATTTATGCCACTGGAACAGCTTCAAGAAAGAGCATATATCCAAACTGTCTGCCCCCTCATCCCCTCATGTTGAGAGATAATCAGCATATTTTCACTATCTCCTGCTCATTATGGCCGGTACACGCTGATTACAGGCTGGATTTATGGAGCGCTCTGAGGCCACACTCCCACTGCTTTGGCCGGGCCTCGGCTGGAACAAGTGAAGTCAAGACAGAGGATGACAGCGAGGAGGAGGAGGATCGCTGAAGGAGAAGGATGAAGAGGAAGAGGGGAAGAGCAGAGAAATGAGAAGTGGAGAAATATAGAAAAGAAAAGGAGAACAAAGGAGGGGAACAATGACTGAAAATGAGGGTAAAAGAGCAAGGGAAGAGAGGCTGTTATGAATCATTTTTATCAGTCTGAGATGAAATTATACTTAACTGTGAGATTTCTCAATGTTGGCCATGTAAGATTAAGCTTGGTTTAACATTTGAACAAACTGAAACATTGTTTCTTCACTTTTTCTCGTTCACTAAATGGCAAGAGCGTTAAGTTTCTAATAACACAAACTACCTCCCTCCTCCTCCTGAGCCTCAGTTAAAGAAATACTTCACCCACAAAATGACCATTTATGAATTAATCATTTACCCCGAGTTACACTGAATTTGTGGAGGAAACTTATGTTTTCTCAAATGCCTCTGAGGTGACTGAAGAACCAAAAAAATACCAGAGAAAATTCTTGATGAATTGAAGCAAATGGGGTTTTCACAAAAGGATTTGTTTGTAGTATTTTAGGACATATAGGATTCTAGCATATTTCTTGGATTTTAGGACATTTACTGGACTTGAGACCATTTCTAGGATTTCAGGATTGTCTCATCATGCCATATATACACATGCACACGCACGCACACACACACACACACACACACACACACACACATTTATTCACATTTATTAGTGTATCTATTTTAAATCTAATTAAATCAAAAATAATCTAATTATAATAATTATACATGTATGTTTCCCCATTTTTTATATTTTTTTTAAATAATTGTGCCCCCTGTTTTAAAAAAAACAAATTTTCAGGTCCTTTTCTTTGTTGCCTTTTACTTATTTCTTGCAATTTGTGGGACATTTCTTTCCAAGCTGGTCATTGCATTTTTCCATCCTTGTTTTTAAATGGAACAAAGCCAATTTGCTCAGGATTAAATGCGTTAAATAAAGCAGGGTCAAATAATAGCCAATAAAATAGAAAGAAAATTGTTCTGTCAAAGCACAGGCTACAAAACAATAAAGCCAACAGCAGATACTGAAATATATATCAAGAAAAACAAGCAATGCAACAAAATAAAAATAAAACAAAACAAAATACAATAAAATAAAATATTAAAAAACA
>NW_024623358.1:0-6828 GCF_008729295.1 Plectropomus leopardus
TCTAATTTTCAAATACACCTCCCCTCTTTTTTCAAACCAATTTTTATGTATATTTTTGTCTCTTTTGACTTATCTCTTGCAGTTTGCGGGACATTACTTGCCCAGTTGTCCATTTCCTTTTATCACTGTGTTTTACAAAGAAATCAAACCAACTTGCTGAGGTTACAAAGGGTTAATGGTCTTATCCTCACCTGATATTCACTGAAGTCCACCCGGAATTTCTCCTGCATGTGCATCAGCTCTTTTTCCAGACGGAACTGAATCTGTCCTTGTTTTTCCGCCTCTGTGTGTAATTTGTCCAACTCTGACGCGTACAGCATCTTCTCCCTCTGCAGATCGCTCAGTCTCGCCTGGTCCGCTTTGATCGCCTGCTCCATTTCCTCCACCTTCACCTGGTACATTTCAAGAGTCTCGATCCATCCTTCGGAAACTCCGCGGGCGTACTCCTGCACCTCCTCCATAGTGGCCACCGGAGGCCCGCGGTAAGTTTGCGTGATTATGGGCACCACCCGGGACTCCACCTGACGCAGGAGGCGCTCCTTTTCTTGCCTGTGCGCATCTACCATACATTTGTACTCGTTTTCCAGTTGGATAAATCGCTGCTGGAGCTCCTCGTTGGTCTTGTGCGCGACGTGGAGCTCCTTCTCGTAGCTCTTGATGTCGCCGCTGATGTCCCGGCACACCTCCGTCTGCTCGCTGCACAGAGACCGGACCATCTGCAACTCCCGCCATAGCTTCTCCCTCTCCATCTCAGCCTGGGACTTCTCAAACGACAGCTGCCCGATCATCCTCCTCAGGTCCCGCATCTCACCCAGGTACTTGGGCTCCCATCCCGCCGTCCTCGCTTGTCTGAGTTTGTTTATCTGAGCGATTAGCTGCGCGTTTTCCTGCTCCAGCTGCTTGGTCCTGGACAGATACTGGGCCAGTCTGCTGTTGAGCTGCTGCAGCTGCTGCTTCTCGCTCTCAAAAGTTCTCTTGAAAGGCAACATCGTGGCATCGAATTAGAAAAAGTGAGTTTTTAAAAAATGCCCTGCCTATGTGTTACTTAAGGAGACAGTTTGTCCTGCTGTCATTGGCGTGTGCGTCTGTGGACTGTGATGTTTGCAATCACTGCCCTTTGACAAGTGCAGGAGGAGGAGGAGGAGGAGGAGGAGGAAGAGGAGGGCGGGTCCTGCCTCACAGGATCGCCCCATGCGCGTCCGCGTCCCTGGCAGATGTGACGCTGCGTTTAGTTGCTGTCTGGAATATTAAACATCTGATGTCATTATATTAACCAAGGGTGAGGCGAAAACAAATTTGAGACTGTAAACTAAAAAATTAACAGATGCTGAAAATGTGTTGTGCATCAAAATGAAATCAAAAGATTAGGGGAGAAAATGCGTAAATAAGGAAACAAATTAAAACAACAGTAGGTCAAATTATTGTAGTTGCTATGTTTAACCCTTTTTACTGTCATTCACTTCATTTTTGATAATTTTGGCTGTGTTCATGCTGTGTAATTTTGGAGAGATTGTGTATTTTTGTTTAATCTTGGTATTTCCAGCTCAGCTCCTACAATAAATCTAAAATACACAGTGGGAACTGAATTGTTATTTTCAGACTGTTAAGTGCAAAACATGTGCCACTGAAACCCATTCAAACTGCAAAATTCCACAGCCATCAAAGCATAAACACGTGCATTCTAATATTTCTGGGTGTCATATTGGGCTTTTCTTGTAAGTTGTCATTTTTACAATGTTCCACCTGATGACATCAATTATTTATTTATTTTTATTTATTCCATATTTGACATATAGAGAAAATACATGCTATTTCCACTAGGTGCACTGTCACAATCAATGTTGCTGCTAATCATTGACATATCCCAGACTGTGATAGTAAAAACAATTGACTTTGCATCATCCTAAAACATAGTGGCATTATGAGAAAAACCTGGCATTTAAAGGGTTAAAATTCTGAAAATTTATTAATATTTGATATTTATGATAAGGACTGATGATGATTGAAAAATTAACTAAATGAAAGTATAAAATCATATTAATGTCAGACTATGGAAAGTGCTTTCTGTGTGCAGAGCAGTACCAGTGTTTAACACTACACAAAAAATAATAATGTACAAAAATCAATGTTGGTGCTAATTGAAAATGATCACAGTCATATTTTTAAAAAAAACCTTCTTAGCATGTAATTTATTTATTTATTTTTTAATCTTGTTTTTTTACTTTTTTAATCTAAAGACATAGTGGCATCACGACAAAAAAACTAGCATTTAAAGAGTTAAGCTTCTGAAAATTAATGAATAATTGATATTCATGATTAGAAGAGATGTTGGTTAAAATGAATTCAATGAAAGTAGAAAATAATAACAGTGAAGATCATTTTTTTAAAGCTTGATTTTGAAAAGCACATTTTGTTCACAGAGCAATAGGAGTGTCTGCAATTTTTGAGTGGGCCCTTAGAGTTAATGAAATTTCATATAGATATATTTTTTATAACTATATTTCTTTCTAACATATGAAAGAAATAAAAAACATTTCTTTCTAACTATATTACTATATTTCTTTATCTTGTTAAATTCATCTTTTTTTCTTGCAAACTGCCTTTTGTTACACTGTAATGATTTTTTTTAGAACAAACTCTTGTTGTTTGGGTTTGTTTTCTGAAGTTTGCACACATTGTCTCTGTGACCTTAAAGGGCCCAGGAAGATTGATGAGTGAGGGGGCTGTGCTGAAACTCCAGTTCTGGAATTTTAGTGAGGTGAGGTGTGTTTTACTTTCTAGTTATCTTCAATACACAGGCTACTTCATTTATAGCTAATCAATTAATGTGTAACAGCAAAAGTGAGGTTATGTATACAAAATGTAAGACCAGTATGCACACATCTGTGTGCAGCTGTTGTGCAGGTTTCCATATGTTTTTGTATACCTTATTTTGTTGTGCTGGTGTCTCTCAAAAATCACTGAATAAACAATATGAACAAATGAATTTAAAAAGTTGGTCAAATGATTATCTTGTATCGTTGGCAAGACAGGTTTAATGAAATTTCACATACATAACTTATATTTTGTATATCCATTCTTACCGTGTTGCATTCATGTTTTGTCTTCAAAATGGCCCTGTTACTCTGTAATAATTTATTTTCTGTAAAAAAAAAAAAAAAAACAAATAAAAGAAGAAGAAGTTATTTCAGTAATATTATTTCAGTAATACTAGCAACTGGATGTTAAAAATTACCATTAAATATGAGTATATGTCTTTTTTCTTTTCAAAAAAAGTAAATTAAAAAAATCTATAATTCTAATATAAAAGCTGATGATTAAAAAGTCTGCTAATCTGAGTAAATAGGAGCACATCTTTTTCCTTTTTAAAAATAAAATTATTTACAGTAATTTTACCATAACAATAGTGTTAAAATTCTAGTGATTTTTAATAAATATGAGTATTTCTTTTTCACTTTAAAAAATAAAAGCAAAAAATAAATAGAGAAATAAAACTATATTTAAGTAATTCTAATATAACAATTGAGTGTAAAAATTCTACTGATTTGAGTAAATATGAGTACATGTCTTTTTTTCCTTTTAAATGGCGTGAAAACGTCAGTCAGCTGAGTCTTATTATCGGGCTAATTAAATGTATGGCTTGTTTGAAATCTACAAATTACATGCCTTACTGGGGGCACCTGAACGCATCACTTCCACGCAGGCTGCATTGAAGCTTTAATTTCTCGAGGAGCAGCTCCCCCAGGAGGACACAGCGGGAGCTGCAGGAACTAGCTTTATGAAACCCTGGTTGTTTTGCAGTGTCCTGGTATGAAGCGCTGCTGACTGACTGTGGAACCTGACTGCGTTATGAGCGGATCTGAGCTCGTGCTGGTTACAGGTGAAATACTTACTTGTTTTGAGCTAAATACTACAAGTTAGCTCAATACAAACTGCAAAAACCGGCATCTTTTGATATTTAATCCCGTCTGCTAGGCTTCGGACCTTTCCGACAGTTCTTGGTAAACCCCAGCTGGACTGCCGCACAGGTGATGTTTGGGGGAAACTAGCGGTCAGTGTTAAATGTCCATCGTGGGACAGACAGACTTATGGGGAATATTCTGTCCCTAAGGGCTTGAAGCTGGTCGGACTGGGAGAGGGGATCGATGTTCTCATCAGGGAGGTGCCAGTCAGTTACATCAAGACTCAGCAAATCATTGCGGAGATTTGGCAAACACTTCACCCAAAGGTAAAAGTGGTGGAAAGTACAGTTACTCAAGTACTGTACTTAAGTGCGACTTTGAGGTACTTGTAGGCTACTTTACTTGAGTCCATTCTCTTCATGCCACTTCATACTTCACACTCCATTACATCTCAGAGGGAAATACTGGTTTTACTTCACTACATTTATCTGACAGCTTTTATTACAAATTAAATTTTTGCATAAAAACATAAGAATCTATAAAATATGATGTTTTGTTATTCATTGAACTACCCAGTAGTTTAAACAAGTACACCTGAAACGGTTAGTTGATAAACCCTTTGACACCTGGAGCAACATCACTTTTCTTGTGCTGCTTTAAAACACCTCTCCTCACAAATACTGAAACCTCTGAGCCCTGATAACCTTCAAAAATATGGGAAAAATAAACAACCAATAACTTGGTGAGAAATGTTCCACAAATTGAAAAAAAAGTATATATAAATTTTAATTTCTTATACTATATATACTTATATATTTCTTTTCTTATACTTTCTAATTTCTTGCTGATTTTTGGGTCATTCTTTCATTGGTCATTGCTTTCTTTCCATGCATTTGGAGGAAATCCAGCCAATTTGTTCTGGTTTCAATAGGTTGATCGATTAGCCGATTGACAGAAAATTAATGGGCAACTAATTTATTTTTTAATATTTTTTGGGGGGGGGGGTTATACATAAAGGTAATATTCCCAATTATACTTACTTCCTTTTACTTGAGTAACATTTTTAATGCAGGACTCTTGCAGAGTGTTTTTAGTGTAATAGAGGTACTTTTACTTGAAAAGAACTGTATACTTTCTCCACTATTGAAAATATATTAAAGTCAAGACAGCCATTTGATTTTAGAAATACTGATAAATAGGAAGTTCCTCTCATCCAGGGAATTTTCAGCAGTTACCAAAATTTAAGCCTCACTGTGAGGGAGGAGGTTTGGAAGGAGAGGTGTACGATCATGTGCAGTGGTCAGAATGCATCAGTTTATGAACTTTACTTTTTATGCAAAGGTTTATTTTCCAAAACTCAAGAACTGCAATTAAACAGAGAAAGAAACTGTTCTTACAAGCACTGCTGCTCCATGTGATGATCCTGACAGGGTGTGTAGGTGTAAACAGGAAGTGAACAGATGAGCTCAATCAGGTTCATCAGCAGTGAACACAGAGTGAACGGAACCAATCAGTGCTGAGGAAAGGGGAGGAAAGGAAGTGAGGAAAAGAGGTGTCAAGATAAAGGAAAAGGGAATCTTTGATGCAATCTATTTCTTTTTTTAAAAGATTATTTTTTCCAGAGCATTTTCCCTTTATTCATAGGACAGCTGAAGAGAGACAGGAAAGGTGGGATAGAGAGGGGGGGATGACATGCAGCAAAGGGCCATAGGCCAGGCTTGAACTCGGGCTGCTGCAGAAGCCTGAGAAATATGGGACACAACTCTACCTGGTGAGCGAGAGGTCGCCCTGCAATCAAAGTATTTCTAGCTTAATTGAAAAGAAATAAATACCTAAAAATGACATTTTATCATTTCTTTTATTGTTCAATTCCATTCATTTAAAGTATTGTACAAAAGTCTCACCTTAAACGTCGTTATTTTAGCAAGATTATAATCATATAACCATCATACATATTTATTTCACAGTTGTCTCTTTGCCAAAATACATCCAGAACATACAGGAAATATGTTTACATATTTGTATTTATAAATATAGTATTAAAAACACAAATATTTCACAACACATTGATTGTTTGAGTGAGATAGTTGTATGATTCCATGTTTCACACTAAATATTGACTTCAGTCTGAAAAAGCCATTTTGTTCGGACTTTTTGGTGTTTCAATTTCACTAAAACACAAGAAACTTGAGCTCCAGAAAAAAAAAGCGCTCAATGAGGATCCGAGGGTCACTGATCAGCAATTATGACTTAAATATGAATGCCAGAGAGAGGTCAGAGAGAGCCAGAGAGCAGTAACTAACACATCTTTGGGGTCATCAGGTGGGAACCTCCTTTCATCAGTGTTTCACCTAGTTGGTCCCACAACACCTCCAGGAGGCTAGGCAGTGAACTCTGGCGTCCCAAAGTCACTCCCCTAGTGCCAGCTCTCGCTGCTCCTATGCAGCCCAAACAGTCCTGCTACCTTAACCCTTATGCCCTCCTCGGGCATTTTTGTATATTTTTCTCAACTTTTTTTTTTCATTTGGTGATCATTTTGGCTGTGTTACAGCTTGTGGCATGAATTTTTGTAAGAACTTTTCTTTTGTGTAAAATTTTTGAAATCCAGTGTCTTTTACTCTGTCCTTCATTCGCCCTTGATGCATTTTGCACCCTCTGGACACCTTCGTGGCAAAAATGGACACGCACAGAAAAAATGCTATTAAATCATCATACATCAATATTTTTTTCTGCTTTTTTTTTTCAGAAATCACTTAAACAACTTAAGACTTGCTCAAAACTACCAAACATTCAATCATTTTTAGGATTTTAACCCTTTAAATGCCAGTTTAATTATTTGAATTACTAATGATTTATTACAAAAAAAATATTTTTTTTCTATATAATAAATAGTAGGGGGATGGGACTTTGGTGGTGATTAGAGTCT
>NW_024623359.1:0-2044 GCF_008729295.1 Plectropomus leopardus
TAAATACATTCATAGAATAAAAATAATAATAATAATATGCTTTATTTATTTTAAAAAGGGCTGTACATGACTAATGCAGTAAAAAACTAAAAACATTTTGGGACTGTAAAAATACAAAATCCGATAATTACAAAATAATAAAATTCATGTTCTGTTTGTGTGAGAGGATTACACTCAAAGTAATAAACAATGTCTTTAAAATAACTGTTATATCACATAAAATCTCATATTGCAAATCTTTTTAAGACTGGGGAACGTTTCAAGAATTTTAGGAAATTTCTTGAATTTTAGGATGTTTCAAGGATTTTAGGAAATTTCTCAGATTTTAGGACATTTTTGGGATTTTAGGACTTTAGCACATAGGATGTATATAGAATTACAGCACATCTCTTGGATTTTAAGACGTTTCTTGGATTTTAGGACATTATGGGATTCTAGGGTGTTTTTTTTTGACATTTCTAAAATTTTAGGACATTTCTCAGATTTAAGGACATTAGGGTCTTAGCTAGGACCTCTGTCGGGGGTGTGGGGGATCCTCCACTGGCACTTTTTTTTAAAAATGTTGATGCTGTTTTGTGCACTCTGACACCTTATGTATACTAAAGTACAAAAACAATTCACAGTGTGAATCACTTTATTTTTTATTGTCATTTATAAAATGCTTGGGGGGCCACCCGGCACCCTATCAGGGGCCAGATTTGGCCCGCAGGGTGTAAATTGAGTTTAACTGCCGTAAGTAAATGTAGATCACTGAGTTACTCTCCATCACTGCGTGCTGGTTTAAAATGTGTTTTATTGGGTGACTCTTGATGTGTCTTGCTGGTTCCCAGCGCGTGCATGCTGTAATGCTGTTGAAGATGAAGATGAGGATGAGGAGGAGGAGGGGGAGGACCCGTGTGTGTCTCCATGCAGCCTCCGGAGCGCAGGGCGGGGCGACGCCGCGCAGCAGCAGCAGCAGCAGCAGCTTCATCACCGCTGACCGACACCGACCTCCTGCTCGTCTCCAGGCCGCGGCGTGGATCCGGAGCCCGGCCTGCGCCTCCCTCAAGTCTCAGCGGCTCCGGGTCGAGCTGCGAAACGAGGTGCAAAGGGTGATGAGAATAACAGCGAGGAAGAAGAAGATGAAGATGATGGTGTGCAGTTAAGAGCTGCGGAGCGGAAACCAGCCGGAGTCCGTGCGCTCGCGCTCCGATGCAGCAGAAAAATCGCCATTGTTTGGATGCGCAGCAGACTGAGAGGAAAACCCCGGATTATACGCACACTGTTTGACACGATGCTTTCACCGCTGCTTCTCACGCTGTGTCTGCTCTGCTGTACCCAGGTAAGGACGCCTTTTTTCGGCTAAATGTGGAGTGTTTGTGGCCGCTGCTGTCTGGATGCGACGCGGCACCAGCAGCAAGCAGCAGCAGCGTGTGGTGCTTTGTGTTGTGAAAACACAGCGAGATAAGATGGATTTGGGTTAATGGACAAGTTGTATAAGAGGTGATTAGTGGTGGTTGGAGTGTGTGTCGGTGGATGTGTCGGTGAGACGGACGCGTTGTGGCACCGCAGGTCGGTTTGCGAGGCAGCCAGCAGCTCGTTTTGTCCTGCAGAAAGTGGGTCAGTCGGCTGCAGCCTCACCGAGCCCTGCATGTCTGTCAGCATCACTGAGGATCACACACACACACACACACACACACACACACACACACAGCAGAGAGACCTCGTCTGTCTGAAGAACATGATTTCACATTTTCAGCTGCTGCATGAGTTGGTGTTTCTTCTGCTTCACCAACTGAAAATATTCATGTCTCGAGTGTTTTCAGATGGACATTTTTTTGTTCTGAGCTTTCATGTTGCAGAGGATCCTGTGTCACAGTCTGATATCATCAAATTCAAGTTTATTGCAAACCCATATTGCAACTTTAGGTTTTAAGAGAATGGTACAATGCAACGTTTTTGTGATGTTTTCAGCAGCGAGTTTTCTTTTAGGTCTTAGAAGGTTCTTAAAGTTTGGGTAACATTTTGTATAAATAGGATAAAATGTTAATTTTTTTGTTAACAT
>NW_024623360.1:0-1278 GCF_008729295.1 Plectropomus leopardus
AAGAATTTTTAAAAAGTGGCAATCAATGTTTCACACCTTTATATTATTGATTATCTGTAGAGAATAGGCCTAAAAAATATTAGTAATCTGTAAATGATTATTGCTGATTTTATAGCCCTACCTGGGAAATGTGTCCTCCAGGACACAGAAACCATTTTATCATTACAGCTCAAAAAGAGTCTGACTGTGCTGATGTGTTTTTAATTGTTTAATTGGAGATCTGATTAAATCTTTATAGAGATGTTTTATCTGTGGTCATTAAAAAGGACTTCAGACTTCTTTAATTGTGCTCATCTGTGAGCCATTTGTGATTATGGGAGGTAATGGACAACATTAACCAGGCTAATGTGTCTGTTTGACATTAAATGAGGTGAAGATGTGATTAAAGATTTACCTACTGGATATAAAGAACTAATGAAACGATTTTTTTCCTAATATTTTGAGTAATTTCTTCTTTCATCATTGCCTTCCTCACAAGTTTTCAAAAAAAATTAAGTCAATTTTCCCAGGTTTTAAACGGTTAACCCTTTTATACCTGAGCAAATTGGCTTAATTTGTTTCAAATACAATAGAAGAAGGCAAGGAATTGCCTAAAAAAAGCAAAAAATTAAGAAAAAAAAAAAAAAAAAAAAAGGACAATAGAATTACCTGAAAAATAAGCACACACAAAAAGTTAATAAAAACTACACTCTAGAAAAAAAAAGAAAAATCTAGAAATACATCTATATATATATATATATATCATTATATATATATATCACTGTCTCCTTTTACAGTTTTTCTTTTTGCANAAGAATTTTTAAAAAGTGGCAATCAATGTTTCACACCTTTATATTATTGATTATCTGTAGAGAATAGGCCTAAAAAATATTAGTAATCTGTAAATGATTATTGCTGATTTTATAGCCCTACCTGGGAAATGTGTCCTCCAGGACACAGAAACCATTTTATCATTACAGCTCAAAAAGAGTCTGACTGTGCTGATGTGTTTTTAATTGTTTAATTGGAGATCTGATTAAATCTTTATAGAGATGTTTTATCTGTGGTCATTAAAAAGGACTTCAGACTTCTTTAATTGTGCTCATCTGTGAGCCATTTGTGATTATGGGAGGTAATGGACAACATTAACCAGGCTAATGTGTCTGTTTGACATTAAATGAGGTGAAGATGTGATTAAAGATTTACCTACTGGATATAAAGAACTAATGAAACGATTTTTTTCCTAATATTTTGAGTAATTTCTTCTTTCATCATTGCCTTCCTCACAAGTTTTCAAAA
>NW_024623361.1:0-2292 GCF_008729295.1 Plectropomus leopardus
CTTCTTCTGCCGCTGAGTATGTTAAACAAAAAAATATAAGTGATAAAACAAAATAATTATTAAAGTTTTGTAGAAATTTCCATCCCGCTGCATTTATCTCTTGTTGGTTAAAAACCAAAACTTGAACTGCTCATCCTGTGAACGTCACGCTGTTTAACTGGGTTCAGCTGCTGACTCTAGTTATTGTAGGTATTAAAAATTCTTTATTTAGTCAAAAAAGACATTGATAACTCCCAGCAGTTAAGTGATATTTGTTCCAGTATTTATCATTCCTCCACATCAGAGCCAGACATTTTATTCAAAGTTTATTTGCATCCATGCAGAGAGCAGAAAGAAGTAGTTTTGTCCAAAAGCATGAGTCAGCCAATTTTAATATTTGATCCCATCGTTCCAACACTTTAGTGCAGACAGTGTCTCACATTATTTAGTCCAAAACAAACAAACAAACACAAAAAAAAAACAGATGAGAATTTTAAACATGAAAAGGAAAATGCATCATTACGGCCGCAAAATACAGCACACTGCACTCGCTTTGTTCTTCTGGTGGCTTCTGTTTGCTTTCAGCGTCTCCTCAGACGTTCATGGACAACATCAGGAACTGTGAGGTGAAAATAAAGAGTTTAAGCAAAACAAAACACAATTTAATGAAAGACCATCATTTTACAAGTTCTGTTACGTTTTAACCCTCAGGGACTGTTTGATGCATTTTAAACGCTTTTCATTATTCATTCTTTGATAATTTTGGCTGTGTTCATACTTATGCTTATTTTGTCCAGATTGTGTATTTGAGTGTAATCAGTGAATTTCCATCTCAGCTCCTACAATAAGTCTAAAATACACTCCATTGAAACCCATTCAAACTGGCATTTTTGATCCCACAGCCATCAAAGCAGAAAAACATGACTTGTATTATTTCTGGGTGTCATATATATATTTTTTTTTAAATATGAAAAAAAAATTAAACTTTGCATATAACATTTTAAAAAAATTTTTTTTTTTGTGTTTTTTTCTTTTTTTTTTAACATAGTGGCATCATGACAAAAACCTGACATTTAAAGGGTTAAAATTCTGAAAATTAAAGAATATTTGATATTTATGATTAGGACTGATGGTTAAAAAAATAAAGTGGAAAAGAGAAAGTGGAAAATCATATTAATTAATTATAATATTTTTTAAAGCTTTATTTTGAAAAGCGCAGAGCGATATGAGTGTGTGTGATATTAAAGCGGGCATTAAGGGTTAAGAGAGAAAAGAATCAAAATGAAGAGTTGTGATCAGAAAGACACAAAATAAACCCCACCCGTGGTGGTAAAACAAACATTAATATTTTCAGAGATATAATGTTGTCCGTACCTGCAACAGGTTCATGTTCACGCGTCCCCTCCTGGATTTATCCAGAGTCTGGAAAACTCCTGGTTAAGAGAAAGAAAGTGATTCAGCTCAAAGTGGCAAGTCGTCCTCTTAAAGTTCATTTTATCACCAATGAATCTTCACCACTACCATTTAAAGACGTTAATGTCTTTAAATGAACGTACTGAACATGTTCTCCAGACGGACGATGCAGGTGAGGTAATCGTCGAAGTCGATGTCGTAGTTGTTGTCAGCAAACCTCAAGCCGACCAGCTGCAGGAGCCTGTTGTTCAGCTGCATGCCTTCACGGGGACAAATACACACGATTTAAATCTAAACACCTAATAATCCCCAAAAACTGAAGAGCATTATTTTTATTGGAGGAAGTGCTGCTGATTTTTCTGCTTTTTCTATTACTAAGAAAATATCTATTATTACCAGCAGTAGAATTCAACTACTTTTACTCAAGTACTGTAATTAAGCACAAATTTAAAGTACTTATACGATACTTGAGCACTTTATACTTTTACTCACATTTCAGAGGAAACGATTGTACTTTTTCCTTTACTACATTTATTTGATAGCTTAATTTACTAACTTCTTTACAAATTAAGATTTTTTTTCCTGAAGATTATAGCAGTTTATAAAATGATTTTTTGTTAAAAATTAAACTGCCCAACTGTTTATACAAGTACAGCTGAAATGATCAGTCAAAAAATCAATTAGCCATATCACAGAAAATTCATCGGCAATTATTTTGTAACACATCAAAGTCATCATGTGTTTTGAAAAGGTTATTATTGATAATTTATTAATTCATTAGTTTTTATTTTTTAGTGGGTACTTCAACTTTTCATACTAGAAACACATTTTCCTGATTATACTTACTTTTATTGAAGTAATACCTCAACTACTGCTCAACTACTTAAAATAACTGCCACT
>NW_024623362.1:0-4139 GCF_008729295.1 Plectropomus leopardus
GCACGCGTTAATCTGAATGATATTTTGGGCCCCTGAGCCTTTGCCTGGTGGGTCCATGCAGGCATTATCATGCTACTGAAGCTTTATGTACTGATGAGCTGTTTATGTGTGATCTTTTTTTTTTTACTTTTTATACACAGTTCTCTTCACCTATTTTTTATTTCCCTTTTCTGCAGATATACCAAGATTTTTACAGTGTGGTATTATTACTTTTACTTAAATACAGGATCTAGATACTTACTCACTGCTGTAAAGACAACAAAGTGAGGTGATAATACATAACTCTGGACCTTGAACGTCTCAGAGGCTTTTCTCCAGCAGAGAGCAGCATTTCATCTGTTACAGGAGAGAGGAGGAGAAAAAAGTAAGGATCAAAATACACACGAGTTTACTTTAAAGTAGTACTGTAGCTGCACAAATGTACTCCAAATACCACACAGAGATACTGCACACAAACTAAAATGTATCTTACTGTATCTCTTGGTCATAATTTCACAGTGTTACACGTGTGTTCATTTCATATGTGAGAAATGCAGCAGTGGAAACCTCCAGGTGTAATAAATACTCAGAATCAATAATAAGAAGCACAGACATAATGTCCTGTGTACTTCAGTCCTGCAGCCTGTGAGTTTATTGATCCATGAAATCAATGAGAAATAACAGCGTTATATCATAAAGCTCCTCAGGTTATGAGAACAAGGTGACATCATCAGATTGTTACAGCAGATGTGCAAAATCTTATTTTCTGCTTGAATTTTCCGTCACTTTAACTTGAAGCAGTTGTTAGGTTGTTAAAATGATGTGGAAATGTTCTCTACAGTTATGTAAATGAAGATTTTTTATAAAAAGAAAAAATATATTTTCTTTAAAAATCAGTCAAAACTTTTTAAAGAAAACAATATATTTGAATTTAAAGAAAGTTTTTTTTTTACCATTTTTTTCTGAAAAATAGCCCCCCAAAATTTTGACCAAAAATAAAAAAGTCTAAACATTTTGGCAGTCAAATAAGTAAAAGAAATACAGTGATTTAAAGTTATATGCCTCTCTCCCCCTTTTTGCACGACCCGCTCCCTCCCATTAATAACAACAGTCCCTAAATTATACTTAAATATTCTGTGTTAATCCTGTTCTGATTTATTATCATTTTTTCAGTAATTATACATATTTTAAAAAGCTTCTGTGTAATAATGAAAAGGAACTGAGAAGGAGTATCGATGGTTGTTTCAGAAATCATTAAAACCGGCCTCAAAGTCCTGGAAAAGTCCTGGAAATATATTGGTAAAAATGTGTGTGAACCCTGAGTCATGATGCTGTTTAATCAGTCACACCTGATTATCTTTGAAAAGGAGAAGTGCTCATTGACCTGGATTTTAACACATTTGCAAACAAAATTTAACAGAAAAATATTTGTTCAGTGCACAAAAAAGTCTCAGATCTTAAACTTAAACCTTGAAAACATTTGGAGCAAAAACAAAGTCATTGTATTGAATTGTCTGTTCAGTGTTTGTTGCGTGGGTTACCTGGTAAACAGGTGTGAACTGGAAAACTGTGACTTCATCACATGTTTTTTTTTACTTTAAAAACACCTGATCTGAGCGAGACGTGCAGGGAAACAGTGAAATGATGAAGTCACCTACTGACAGTAACATTTAGGTCATTTGTGACAGTTTCTTCAGTTCAGCCCTGAACTGTTACAGTCGCACATTTACAGCTGCTGCTCCTGTTTGAACTCAACTGCTTCTAAGGTGAAGGAAAACAAATAAATGAAGTGATGCACACATGCTGCAGAGTTACCCGGCAATGTGCACATCTCACAGGGTCACAGTGTCAAAGGTCACGAGGCTGCTGAGTTTGTTTTTAGGTTTTTAGCGCAGACCGTCGGTCGGATAGATCAGGACTCAAACTTTCACATGTAAAAGACCTCCACAGGTCAATTCTTGTAATCCCTCCAAAAATCCCTGACGACAGAACGTTAAAGATGACAGTAATATTTTTCTTTCACAGGAATGCTGCTGTGTATCACTGTTATCTGCATTTTAAGACCCCACATCGACTCCTGATCAGGAACTGAAGCAGCACTGATTGATCGCTGATCGGCTCTGATGTAACGAGTCAGGAATGTTTTTGCTGCAGACACAACAGAATGTGAGCTTATCAGGAGCGTGTTTACTCTGTGCGCAACATGTTGTTGTTGTTGTTGTTGTTGTTGTTGTTGTTGTTGTTGTTGTTGGCGGTGACGTCTGCTGAGTATTTCTCCTTTGTTGTCGTTCTCGGCCACGTTGTCCAACTGACTCAGCTGGAAGGCTCAGACATGTTGAACATTTATGTGTCACTTTTTGCAATAAATAATGTTTAATGTCAGTGAATAACATGAACAAAGTCAGCTGGGGTGCATTTATACACAACTTCATTTTTTCATCTATCTTTCGTTGACACAATATGTGAAGCTTTTAACCCTTTGAAATTTGAGTAAACTTATTTCAGAAACGCAAGACGAGGGCAATGAGAAACTTACGGAGAACTTACCCAAAAAAATAACAGAAAATTATACCTTAAAAAAAAGCTAGAAACCTGAAAATCACTTCTCATGAAACCTGAAAAAACACTGAAAAATTTGAATAAAAATAACAATTATTCTGCAAAATAATTGAAATAGAAAAGCTGTTTCTAAAAATGGTTTCTAACATTTTTCTCTCACTTTTAAAAAAAATCCTCCAAATGTACTAATGTCTTGCAGTTTGCAGGACATTCCTTCCCAAGGTGTTCGTTGCCTTTTTCCCACGTTTTCAAAAGAAATCAAACCAATTAGCTCAGAGTTTAAAGGTTTAAAATACCTGTTAAAGGCACCTGAACGCATCACAAAAACAGTAATGTCGATTCAGGTTTGAAAGGGTTAAACACGAGATGCTGCTCAGTCTGACCCTGCTCCTCTCAGTATCGACTGATGGAAAGCTTTCGTCTTCATCCCGCCTCTCCTCTGTCCATCAGAGCAGAAATGATCTCTGCGTTTCCTTTTCCTCTGCGGCTGCAGCCTCCTACAGTCGGCATGGCAACCAGGCTGAAGCTCAGGTGTATTTAACCCTTTGAAACTGCATTCAGATGCCTTTCACAAGCTGTTTGACACTTTGAAAACTGAGGACCAACTTGGCAAGAAATGTCCCACAAATTACAAGAAATTAGGAAAAAAGGGGTAATAAAATTATCATAAAATTTGGAGATGATTACTGAAAAAAAAAATTTAAAACAGGGAAAAATGTCAAAAACAACATAGTTATAATTCCAATAATTTTCAAGATTTAAGATTACAATACAGAAATATAGAATATAACAAAATAGCCTTTTTTTTAAAAAATTTATTTATTTATTTATCATTTTTACACTTTTTAGGCCATTTTCTTGTTTTAGTTTTTAATTTTTTAAAATTATTTTCAGGTTATTTCCTTGAAACTTTTGCTCAGGTTTCAAAGGTTTAAAAGTATCACCTCTCTTTGTCACAGTGTCATTTTGTTTGCTGCTGAGAAACTCTCTTTGTATTAAAGCTTGTTTTCTGAAGTTGCTCAACCTTAGATTCGAATGGAGAAATCCACGCTGTTATCAGGAAGGACCACAAGCTGCAGCCTGCAGCGAGCGCCGGAGAGGAAAGGATAAACACAGATATTACTGATATTATTCAGCTCCACGGGAACAGTCCGTTCTGGTGCAGATATTAAAAGTAGAAATCACACTTCCTCAAACATATGGCCCAACAGCTGAAGCTCCGGGAATGATTGTGCAAGACTCTCTGCCCTTCAGGACTCCACTAAAATACACTAAAGCATGTTAAATTACTAAAAATCTATCAAATAAATCTTCAGACCCTCCAGATTCCTGCAGACCTGCAGACCTCTACATTTCTGCAGACCACAGACATGAGTGATCAGTGGTGGACAGCAAACAGGTACATAACTCTTTGAAAAATGAGCATATCAGCTTGATCCCTTCCTAAGAAAATAACAAAAAATGAAAGAAAACAAGTAAAGTAAAAAAAAAAATAAAAACACGACAAGAAAATGAGCTCAAGAAGGTGTTAGCAAATATATAATTATAAGAATTAGAACTATAGTTTCAGAACATTTTACTCTCAAAACTTTTCAGCTAAT
>NW_024623363.1:0-1565 GCF_008729295.1 Plectropomus leopardus
TTTTTTTTTTTACATTTACTTGCGGGTAAATTAATTGTTATGTAAATCTGACCATAAAAATATCATATTTAGTATATTTGACTAAGTATTTGTTGGATTAATCATGAAAAAGTATTGAAAGTATTTTATGTGTTTTCTCTCGTCATGTTTCAGCTCCACACGAGAGACATCGTGACATTTACTCAAACTAAAGAATATTCCAGGTGTTCGGTCTTTTCTGCGTTAAATCCAGATTTCCCTAAAATGTGGTTATTTCTGGAAGCTCTGGCAACTCAGAGAAAATGTCAAACAGAGAGCTTCAGTTTTGGGAGAATGTTTTGGCTGCATCAGTTTATACGGTGCGTCGGCCGACGATGTGACTGCCGGCGACGTGCGAGTGTCTCACCCGCAGTCCTGATATGTCGATGGCGATCGGGGGGACGCCCTCCTCGTCTCCTTTGGGGGCCACCTGGTTCAGCAGGTTGTAGTACGCCTTGGAGTCCTGAAAAACACACACAAAAAAAGTTTGGAAACGACTGCAGATTCAAGAGATCTGACCTCGAACAGAAGAAATAAAAACGTATTTAACCCCTTAGGGCCCGCCTCAATATCACACACACTCGTATCGCTGTTTTTTAACCAACATCAGTCCTAATCATAATTACCCACAGTGCACCTGTCCTGGTGTGTGTCCTGCAGCAGAGATGAGCTGCACCTCTTTGAATTCATGATTTTAGGACATTTTAGCAATTTTAAGACATTTTTTTAGATTTTATCATTTTGAGATGTTTCAAGGATTTCATGACATTTCTAGGATTTTAGGACATTTCTCAGATTTTAAGGTTATTTCTAGAGCTTTAGGACATTTCTAGGACTTTTTGTAGGATTTCAAGACATTGCTAGGATTCTGGATTTAGGATTCTGTGTCCTCTGTGGGGGGTGTGGGGGATCCTCCTCCGGCTCTTTTTTTGATCAACAAGCTCTATTTTGATGCTGTTTTATGTCTCTGACACCTTATGGAGACTAAAAGGACAAAAACTTTTCACAGTGTGAATCACTTTATTTTTTTTTAATGATTTAGAAAATGTTTGGGGGGCCACCCGGCAGCCTGTCAGGGGCCAGATTTGAGCCGCGGGCCGTAAGTTGAGTATCACTGCTTCGTATTAACTGACAGTTGATGAGGTTTGTGAGCGTGCTCTCTGTCTGTCTCTGCCTTGAGTCAGAGGTTTAGAAACTGTTTATAGTTTCAATTTTTATGTGTTTGAATTTATTTGCATTGAATCATGTTTCTGTTTATGAGGCAGAGTGATCACATGACTCAGAGCATTTATTTCAGTCTGTGATGATTCACTCTGTGTTTGTGTGTGTGTGTGTGTGTGTGTGTGTGTGTGTGCGTGCACTCACCTTGATGTCGGAGCTGAAGTTGTTGATTTTGGTGCAGCCGGCCTCCTCCAGGTGATAGTTGGCCCAACGCAGCAGCAGCTCCTCGGGGGAAAGTTTCATCAGATCCTCCAGACTCTCTCCGTCACGCAGCAGAGCCACCAGAGCTGCACACACACACGCACGCACACACACACACACACACA
>NW_024623364.1:0-4638 GCF_008729295.1 Plectropomus leopardus
GTAAAGTCCTCCACAGGGACAGAGGCGGCAATGTTTCCAATGTGGCCGAGCTCTTCTTCACTGATGCCAGTAGAAGGGCAGTTCATGGTTTTGGGCTGTCCCTCCAACGTGAAAAACTCTGCAGACAGACACATAGAGATGTTACAGTTCATACACGCAAAAAACCCCCAAACAAAAACAGAATACATACTGTGATAAATATACGGAAAGATAGGACTCCATACCGGGCCATGGTGAGTCCAGCCAGTGTTTGATGTGAAGGATCTTCTCGTCTTTGGAGCGAGCGTAAGCGTCCTCACAGATTTTATCGTACCTTGCTATTTCCTCCTGAAACAGATGCAAAACTTCAGAGTTCCTGTCTCCAAAGTAGCGACTCTGCCTTTTGCAACTGCTTCACCAGCGGTCTGTTTAGGATGCCCAACATATAATACTAACAATAATGGTAATAAAAGCAGGGGTTAGCAGGTTTTTGTGCAGTTGCAATGAGGATTTAGTGCCAAGTTTGCCGAAAATTAGAAGAAGAAGAAGAAAAATAACAACTTTTACATTCACAAAAGTGTAGGATTACATAAGAGTGTACTTCTTTTTTGTCTGCACTTTTGCCATTTCTTAATGAATTTTATTTCAAAATGTTCAAATGATGTCATAATTAATTTGACCTTTTAGATCTTATCTCTTTACTCTTTAATTTTGAATCTGTATCCTTTATTATGTTTTATATTTCATTGCTCCGTTATGTCTCACAGAGCAGAGACGTCTGTCAAGAACAGTTTTCTCCTCGCTGGCAATGAAATGTGTATTTTCGTGTATCAGTTTGCAGAATCAATGAAGCTTTTTTCCTTTAATATAAAATGCTGCCTCCAGTTACAATCAGCCCCGTGAGACTGAGAATGCTCCCGAGGTAAATTTGACACAGAGGCTTTTTTGAAGAGCCAAAATACAGAATATAACTGTTAAAAAGTGCAGTTTTTCATGTCTGATAAGCAGTAATCTGCAGCAGTGCGGGTTGCTTTACCTCGTACGCCTGCGCCGTCACGACTCCCTCTGCGATTAGTTTTTCAGCAAACTTCTGCAGGACGCCTTTTTGCTTCTTGATCTGCTTGTACATCAGCGGCTGGGTGAACATGGGCTCGTCCATCTCGTTGTGGCCGTTACGTCTGTAGCACACCTGAATGGTAAGAAGCAAACGTTTAGGCGTGCTTTTCTCTCTTGCTAAACAACCAAGTGTCCATGTTTTATTTCTTTAAAAAGGACCATGCACAGTTTAACACATAAATGTTACCATCTGATGCACCAGATTACAGTTTAGAGCTAATTAGGGCCTGAGCACGAACCATGCAGGGATCCTCTGGGAAGGCAAGGATTTATTATTTTTGGAGTCCTGAATATACCCAAAAACTCATGAAAAGAGGTAAGCTCCTCCAGCCTGGCGAAGAATTTCGTATTTTGGTGGTTTTGGAAATGGGCGTGGCAAAATGGCTCCACAGCGCCCCCCTACGTGTCACTCCAATGCCCAGTTTAACCTACATTTATGAAAATCGGTACACTTACGTATCATGCCCAGAACCACAAAAAAGCCTCTTGGACCCACCCCCAAAACCCGACAGGAAGTTGGGCATTTTGAATTTTGTGTTGAGTTTTGGCGATTTTGGGCCTCGTACTTTTGCAAACTTGTCCTACAGGATTAATCACATAGACTTCAAATTGGATGTGTCCAATCTTAACCCCTTCATGATTAAAAGTTATCAAAGGTCCGTGCAAAACAGTTTGCCCATGGCAGGGCGTACAATGGAAATACACAAAGTCCGCCATTGTGGATGTTGTGTATCTGGCGCTACTGTTGCTTGGAAACCAGAGACGTATTCGGAGGCGTGTATAGTGACGTAATGACGTGGCTCTGGTACCTGTGGAAGATCAAACTGGTTCTTAAGAGGTTCCTATGTGAAACCAGCTCTGAACCAGCACCAGGTTCAGTTTGATGGATAAGAGGTGGGTTTCCCACATTAGCCCAAATTTACAGTTTGATTTTAAGCTGCTGAAAATGGGAGTTTTTCATTACTTTAAATTGTAACTTCTTTGGTTTCACTCACAGAAACCTCCCCGTCTCTCTGAATCAAACAGAGAAAGGTTTGGACTTGCAGTTGACATCTTTAAATCAAATTAAAAACACAGTTTGTCCTCCGGGGCGGATTCACAAACACACCCCCTCTTTCAAACTCTTCCCTTAAAGCTTGTTGCTCAACTTCCCCGACCTGTCAGCTCTCTCTCTTTGATTTCTAACAAGCTCATACAGTAACTGACAGTCGATGATTAATGTCTTGATATTCAACATTTTTCCCGTCTGGGATTCACCCTAAAAACCCGTGAACCTTCATTTCAGCGGAGGAAACCACCTGCATATCATGAGAGAGTACACCACGTACAAACTCACCAGGTCTACAACGACATCTTTATGGAAGGTGTTCCTCCATTCGGCCGCCACTTTACACACGTACATCACGGCCTCCGGGTCGTCCGCATTAACGTGGAAGATGGGAGCGTTGACGACTCGAGCGACATCTGTGGGATAAGGAGATGAACGTGCCATCCTGGGATCTGTGGTGAAACCAATCTGTGTGGATGAGAGCATTTATTACTGTATTTGACAGTTATTTTTAAATAGTTTTAGGGTTAATAAACATTTTTAAAAATATGGCTGCACTTATTCTTCACTTTTAATAAAAACGTTTTCTTTTGTTTCTTTTTTTTTAAATGTAGGTCCTTTTTTCCTAAGATTTTTGGTATATATACATTTTTTTAAAAAAAATTTTGGCTATTTTTTTAAAAAATCCTTAAAACCATTGGCTTATTTTAAAGAAAACATTTTGGCAATCTTTAAACTTTTATGGCAATATTTGAAGAAAATGTTTTGACTTTTTTTTATTTAAAAACTGTTGACTATTTTTAGAGAAAACATTTTGGCGTTTTTTTTTTCTTTTTTTAATTTTTGGCAACTTTTGAAGAAAACCTTGGGTACCTTTTTTTTGGGGGGGGGGTGTTGAAGAAAATATTTTTATTATTATTGTCTTTTTTTCTTTAAAAAACCTTTGGCTACTTTTTAAAGAAAAACAAATCAGCCATTTATTTTTGAAGAAAACTTGGGCAACCTTTTAAAAAAATTATTTTCCAATTTTTGAAGAAAATATTTTGGCTTTTTTATTTTGATGATTTTAAAGAAAACATTATGGCAATTTAAAAAAAAGAAATTAGCAAGTTTTGAAGAAACACTTGGGCAACTATTTTTTTAAAATTGTTGATATATTTTGCCAATCGTAGCCATAAAAACAGAAATTATCATAGATTTTCAAATTTCAAAAACATCATGTGTTATTACACGGGTTTGTGAAACAGATTTCCATGACTTTTACAAAACCTTCGGGATATATCAAGTTTTCCAAAACTTTTGAGGCCTGGAAATTGCTATTTGCAAATTCCATGACTTTTCCTGGTTTTTCATGACTGTACGAGTCCTGTTGTTTACTCAGCTAACCAGTGAATCACAAACCATCAAAATCTGCTCTCTCATTTTCATTTTATGTTGTGCACTCAATCTGTTTTCAGTCAAATCCAAAATAACGTAAAGAAAGGATGAAATGAGGGAGCAGTTTGCTGTTTTTATGATTTAGCTTGTCATCAGTGCTTCAAGAAAACAATATTTCCTCACGCAAAACTGGTTTTATGTTAAATATATTCAATTTAGGTAAACTCTTCCGCTTCAAAATCACAGAATAAAGCTGATAGACGAGTCTAGTGGAGCGTACCTGGTTGTTGACGACCACGTGTACGGTGCCGTGCGTGGTGTAGGACGGCAGGTCAGACAGGTGGAACGTCTCGTACACGATTCCCTGCCCTGCAAACGCAGCATCACCGTGAAGCAGAATAGACATCACCTGTGAAATCATTCGTCACGTTACAAACTTGTTACCAACACGAGCACGAATGCTTTTTTCTTTCATATAAAGCTCTGCGTACTCTCTTGCCCTCCGTGTCTCCACAGTAAAACTGCTCCGCCTTGGTTTTTCCCTGCACCACCGGGTCCACCGCCTCCAGGTGGGACGGGTTCGCCATGAGCGACATGGTGATTTCCCGGTCGCTGACCCGGTTCATCCTCTTGTGATACATCCCCAAATGGTACTTCACATCACCAGAACCCTGAAAAAAATCAGAAAGAAAAATAAATGCCTAAATTTACAAAATGTTGAGCAATTATTTAACTGATATTTTAATTTTAATGGGCATTTTTTCAAAATTTCTAAAATGTAATAAACTAAACTAATAACAACTAAATTACAAAAAAAACAACAGATTGACTGGAAAAGAAAATAATTGGTTTGCAGCTACTGTTCTGTTCTCAAAAATCAAGGTGTGAACCTCGTCAGCGGCCTCTAGTTTGGAGTCGAACTGGCAGAAGATTTGGTCCAGCTCCTTCCGGATCACGTTAGCCAGCACGTTCAGCCTCCCTCTGAAGACGGAGAAAAACACATCAGGAATGAACGATAAAAGACACAAACTGGCACATTTTACACACTTTTCATTCCTCATTTTTTGATAACTGTGTGTGTTGATGCATGTGTCCTAAATGTAGTCCAGATTGTGTAT
>NW_024623365.1:0-1996 GCF_008729295.1 Plectropomus leopardus
GTGTGTGTGTGTGTGTGTAGTATAAGGTAGAGTGTCTGGTGTCTCTGGAGATCCCCGTCCCCCCGTCCCCCTGTCCATCCGTCCCACTCTGTCTCGGGCTGATAATGGCGGTGTGGTATTTGGGAATAAAGCGTCCTCTGTGTGAGACGTCTCCGGCTGTAAACGGAGAACGAGTCCAACTGAAGAACCTTTTTAAAGCAGCGCTGCTTCTTTCAGCCGCCGCCGCGCTTTGAAACTCTGTAAGGTCAGATTTACATGTTTATAGAGCGTCCACCATTAATACGCTCTGTCCTTTCATCCACCCGTCCCTCTTAGGACATCCCCTAGGATGACAGACACACCTGAGACACTACAGGCTGGGAACAACACTAGAGACTGGGACAGAAGAGTTACAGACTGGGACACAACATTAGAGAATTGGACAGAATGTAACAGACTGTTGGAGAACATTGCAGACTTTTGGAGAACATTGCAGACTGTTGGAGAACATTGCAGACTGTTGGAGAACATTGCAGACTGTTGGAGAACATTGCAGAGTGGCTGTAGAACTTGATGAGCAGCTCAGGGTTCTTTCAGCGGCCCGTTCTTTTTTTAAATTCACACAGAGTTTGAGCTTCATGTTCTCTTTGCAGAACGATCTCAGATATTTTATATTCATGATTAATCCTCTGCGTGTGCAAATGTGTTACAAGTTCTGCAAGGTTCTCCCAGAGCAGTTCTGTTGCCTTTATTTATGCTTCCCTCAGGCTTCGTTCTTAGAACCCGCTGTGTAAACTTTTGATGTTATGTAGATGATAAGCCGTTCTATCTGTGGATCAATCCATTTTTAAACCTGGAGCGTGGCTTTAAGCGTCTCAGATTTTGGGATTTGGTTCTCTCTAATAGTGAGGATTTCAGATTACGACCGGCGGAGACTTCTCCTGGTGAGAGTTCCTTCAGTGTTGAGGAGGTTTGTACCGGGAGCTAGATGATCCTCGGAGGTCCTTCCAAAATAAACAGACCAGCTGAAGGTTTTATCATCAGGTCGCCCCAACAAGTCTCTAAAAACCCTCCAACAGGTCCAGAATGCTCCAGCATGAGTTCTAACAAGAACAGATCATAGTTCTCCTGTCCTAGCTCCTCTGGCTCCCCGTAACAATCCTTCTCGTCTCTTACAGTTCTGACAGAGGTCAAACTTCACTATTGTCCTCCTCTTTTCCAGGGACACAGGACAGAAGGACAGAGGGACAGAGGGACAGAGGGACAGAAGACAGAAGGACAAATGGACACAGGACAAAGGACAGGCTACAAGGGACAGAAGACAGAGGGACAGTAGATGGGGGACAGAGGACAGAGGGACGTGGTGGATCTGGCCGTGGGTGTTTTTTTGTGATGTGTCACATGACTCGACTGTCCTCTGAGACACTTGTTTTTTCATTAAAGTGAAGAACACTGGCTGTCCCTCTGCCAGCAGAGTGTCTCGTCTCTCAGATGTCCATCAGCAGGACAAATTAAAGTCATACCAGAAAGGATCACTGTCTGAAACTGATCCTGGATCAGCTGATATTAAACTGGTCCGGTCTGAGACATCGACATTGCAGACAGGGGGTCTGAGGACGGAGGGTCTGGGGACAGGGGCTCATGGTTAGAGGACAGAGGGTCTGGGGACAGAGAGTCAGAGGACACATAGTTAGAGGACAGAGTCTTGGGACAGAGAGTCAGAGGACATGGTTAGAGGACAGAGAGTCAGAGGACGGTCTGAGAAACTATCAGCAGGTTCAGTTCAGCCTCATTTGTTTGTTTGTTTGTTTGTTTTCTGTTTGTTTGAAAATGTGATAAAATCGAAACTCCAGGTGATAGTCGGGTCCATTTCACAATCTGTGATTCTGTTTGTAAACATCCAGTGACTATTCATCATCTGAATCACAAACATGAAGACGATGATTAATCACAGCTGATTGATTGATCGGGTTTGAGGGGCAGGAGTTTTCAGAGGATTTATTGATCCATCTCCGTC
>NW_024623366.1:0-2698 GCF_008729295.1 Plectropomus leopardus
AACAAAGTCAGCAGTTCATCATCCATCCATTTTGATCCACTAATTTGGCTCTGGGTTGCAAAGGCAGCAGATTGAGCAAAGTACTCTTGATGTCCTTCTCCCCAGCAACTCTTTCCAACTCCTCCTAAGGGATGATGAGATGAGATATATAATCCTCTGTGTTGGCCCCGTATGGACATGCCCGGAACACCTCTACCCTCTAACACTTAATCATCGTGTCCTTTAAAAAATTGTGTGAAATCATGTCATAATTAGCATACAAATTCTTGAGTTAGTGCCAAAAGACATTTTTTGTGACCTTTCATCTATGACCTTCAACCACCAAATTCTAAACAGCTCATTCTTGAGTCCAAATGGATGTTAGTGCCAAATTTGTAGAAATCCCCTTGAGCTGTTCTTGAGATAATGTGTTAAAGAAAATGAGACTGATACAATGTGACAGGCACCTTGACCTTTGACCACCAAAATCTAATCAGTTCATCTTTGAGTCCAAGTGCATGTTTGTGCCACCTTTAAAGAAATTGTCTCAAGGTGTTCTTCAGATATCATGTCCACAAGAGTGAGAAAGGCAATGTTATACTGACCTTGACCTTTGGCCTTAAACTAACAAAATTGGATTATTTCGTTGTTGAGTCCAAGTGGACGTTTGTGCCAAATTTGAAGAAATGTCCTTTAAATCATTTTTGAGATGTCTCATTCATAAGAATGGAACAGATGCAATTTTAGTGACATTGACTTTTGACACAGAAATCTAATCACATCAATGTTGAGTCCAAGAAGATGTTTTTGCCAAAAAAAATCCCTCAAGATTTTCTTGAGATATTGTGTTCACAAGAATGAGAAAGATAAGATCACAGTGACCTTGACTTTTGACCATTGACCACCAAAATCTAATTAGTTCATTTTTGAGTCCAAGTAGATATTTGTGCCAAATTTGATGTGCCAAAGGCGTTTTTGAGATATTGTGTTCACAAGAATGTGAAAGATGGATGGACAACCCAAAAACATAATGCCTCTAGTCACAACTATCACCGGTGCAAAGACATAAAAAAGACATGGAAGTTGTGAAACTTGACTTACCAAAACACTAACCTGCACACGCCTACATTACTATGACCACTGGGATCTCATTAGAAATGACTAACCATCAGTATTAAGCCATTCTTCAATCAAAATCTATTTACCATTAAATCCTCCTCAAGACACACGTGCACTCTGGGACTCTAAGGATCGTGGGAGATCTCTCCTGTGAAGTATCAAAGCACAGAGGGGGAAGCCAGGTATTGACAGGGAGGGTCTCACATCTTTGATGCTTTTGTTTACAGGTTGCCAAGGATCAAACATAGTAGGAGAGCTGCAGAAAGAAACATCCATAACGTGGATGTTCATAAAACAGCTGCACATTTTGAGTGAAGATCGGTTTGTCTCGCACTGTGGTCAGCAACGTATAATTCCAACCTGTGTGGCTGTGTCACGCAGTAGGAGGGAGACTGAGTCATCTGTAAAGGGTCGCTGATGCATAACAAATCAAGTGCTATATTTGGTTGAAGTCAATGTCAGTTGATGTCTCGCAATTTGCCTTCATCCTCACACAAATCTTTCACGTCATCATCTCAGTGTTGGTGAACAATCAGTTAATCCTTCTATTTTTACCTCCACAGTGCCATACACAAATTTGAAGCGATAAGTGCAAAGTTTTGCACCTCTACACGCCCTCAAAAACTGACAGCACTGACGCTCTGCATATCACCACATCTGATCACTGCTCTCTCAGCCAAAGAAGCTGACAGCTCATCATCTGAGCACAGAGCATGAGGAGGTGGAGGCAGGACGAAGGAGTGAGATGGAGACAGAGAGAAACAGCGGGTGTGGTGGTGGTGGAGCAAAGAGGGAGGGGAGTGAATTTGAGAGTTCACTGTGTGGGTGTGTATAGCCTTACTTTGAAGTGTTTTCCCGCTGGGGACAGCAGTTTCTCACAGACCACTGCTTTGGATTGTGTCACACGCGATGCACTAGCGCGGATAAACACAGAAACTTCCAGCGACATGCAGATGAAGACACAGAATACTGAAAAATGTGCATCCACACAAACACACATACTGAGACATCTCACAGGATCAACAGTGACATTCACCCAAACACTGGACCATGACTTGCCTGGCATGCAGCTCTGTCTTAGCGGAATAAAAGTCGTTTTTTTAAGCATTTTCTGTCATCATCCCTGTGTTCTCTCAAGGTGGCTGCAGGAAGAAACAATAAAACAGTGACTGTAGCACCTTGGAGAGGCAGCCCACTGCTCAGGACCAAACACAGAGCATCACTTCAGTAAACTCAAATAAATTCACAAAAACTTGTGGCTTTTTGCCTCGTAAGGTTATAGTTTAAATCTGGTGGCAGAATATAATGCTGTTTGGTGAAAATATTTTTATAACTGCTGAGTTTGGTATCTTGTTTTTTTTTACTATTTATAGTATTGATCTTTTGCTTGCTTATCTTGCATACACCTTACACCTTGCTGCTGTAACAATATGCAAATTTGCCTATTTCGGGACAAATAAAGGATTACCTTATCTTATCTTATCTTATCTTATCTTAACTGTCACATTTACTTGAGCATTGCTCTTACATTAAATACAAATTTGAGATACTTGCAGTATACTTGACCATTTCTTTTTGATGCCACTTTATGCTTCTCCTC
>NW_024623367.1:0-2828 GCF_008729295.1 Plectropomus leopardus
CTGTTTACTCTTTATTATTGACTGTTTACTCTTTATTATTGACTGTTTACTGTTTATGTCTTTGTTTACTGTTTGTCGTCCACTGTTTGTTGTATACATTAACAGAAGTGGCGAGCACTGCCCGCGCCCTCTTCTGATTGGCTGAGTAGATGCTGACAGGAAACAGGAAGTACTCACCCATCAGCCTCCATCTTCTTCCTCTTCTCGATGATCTGAAACACAAGCAGGTTGTTTACTTGTTTACTGTCACCATGGCAACAGCCGTTCTGCCTGGACTCAGCATTCACAAATACGCAGTCAAATAAAATCAATGAAATGAAATAAATCCAGTAAAGAACGTTCACATGAACAAACAGTAAACACGGATCATACACACATTCCAGGACTTTTCCAGGACCTTTCCAGGACTTTCAGTCAAATTGGAGAACAGGATCAGAACTGAATATTAAATATAATTTCGTGACAGTTTGTTATTTATGGGGGTGGGAGCTGATGGTTTTATTTCGCTTTAGTCATTTTATTATATATTCATTTATTTATTTTTACAGTTAAAAAAATCACTTTGGCACTTATTATTTCGAAAAGAAAGACGACATTTTTTAACGAAATACTGTGAAATACTTTCCCCCTAAAAGTTTTTGGGTGATTTCCCCCCCCAAAAAAATTGGCAAATGACTTTGGAAATCTTCAAAAAAAATATTTGGTGATTTTTTAAAATCCATTTATCATCCAGAAACTGTGAAAGCAGAGATCATCGTTGGTTTTCAAATTTCCCACAGACCATGAACACATCATGTGTTATCGTACAGGCTCGCAAAACTGATTCCAGAACTTTTCCAAAACTTTAAGGTAGTGCTGAGCGATGAAACAATAACGATATTAATCGTGAAATAATTTCTCCGCGATTGAAATATGAGCTGAGTTGATATAATGTCGAGAACGCTTTCCAGCCGTGTTTTGACAGACAACACGAACAGCCAATCATAAGAGGAAGAACCAAATGCAGTGAAGGACTTTGACTGTAGAACAGCTGAGTGTTTGACAGCCACAGCATTTCATCATGGCGGATCAAACAGCTGATGGTCCGACAGCGGCGCAGCGAGACAGACAAAGAGAGCGCAGCTTCTCCTCACAGCACCAAAGTGTCAGAAACAGACACAGTAAACGCTGACATTCCCATCAAACCCCCAAACTGTCAAAAACACTGAATAAACTTTAAGCGTCTCTTGCTGAAAAACTGCAGACATTTTCTCATGTTGGTTGTGTAACCATGACGATGATGATGAACTCACGGCACTGATCTTCTTCCACTGGCGATCCAGCTCCGCCTTCTCATTGGTCTCCTTGAAGCGCCGCGTCTTTCTGCCCTCAGACATCTTGATGCCGTACTGGAAGGCAGCCCTGCAGGGACAAACTTCATCATCATCACCATCACTATCACAGTCATCACCATCATCACCATCAACATCACCATCATCATCATTGCCATCCTCGCCATCATCATCACCGTCATCACCATCACTATCATCATCACAATCAACATCACCATCATCACTGTCATCACCATCACCATCATCACTGTCATCACCATCATCACTGTCATCACCATCATCATCACCATCACCATCACCATCAGCTTCAGTCTGCCTGTCAGTCAGAGCTGAGGGATCATCATCATACGTACTTTGGCAGTGCCTCCTTGTTGTTCATGTAATCAGAGTACTCCTCCTGAGTGTCAAAGTCCCACCGACCCAGAGGACCCTTCTTATTACCCTGAAACAGGCAGACAGGTTTATCTGACGACAAGAGGACCTTAAACTACCCAGAGGACCCTTCTGATTCCCTTCACACAGGACAGAGTGATGCATGCTGGGAGTCGCAGTTACCTGGTCCATCTTACTGTAGTCCACCTCCTCATCACTGTCCACAGCCAGGTCATCCATCCTGCATGACCACACACACACACACACACACACACACACACACACACACAAATTTTAAGTACTAATATGTGTGTATGTTACTCTGTGTGTAAGTGCTGTGTGTATGTACGTATGTGTTTGTACTAGTATAGTATAGTATATAGTAGTATATATAGTATAGAATAGTGTGTCTAAGTATGTCTTAGAGTGTGTATTACTATGTGTTACAGTGTATATTAGTATGTTATTGTGTGAATTAGTGTGTTCTTGTGTGTATTAGTGTGTCTTACAATGTGAACTAGTATGAATTGTGTGTATTCGTATGTGCTATAGTATGTATTAGGATGTGTTGTGTGTCTTTGTATGTATTTAAGTGTTTTCATGGGTTGTATGTTTATAGTGTGTATTAGCACAGGTAGTGTGTAGTAGTATGTGTGTATCTTACGTAGCGGGGTAACACTCTGCGTAGGAGTTTGATCCTCCAAAGAAATCTCCAAGCTGCTCTTTCCCGTCTCTCCTCAGAGATCCAGTAACACCTCCATTAAAGAACAATACTGCAGTAAAAATACAATGAGTGCTCCCTGCTGTGTTCCAATACTGCACTTATTACTCCCTGCTGTGTGCAGATACTGCACTCAGTACTGGGTGCTGTGTACAGATACTGTATGTGTATTGCATTGTGTATTGCTGGTACAGGTCAGGTGACGGCTGAGAGCCAATCAGCAGCTGAGTTTCAGAAGGATATGGTTCCTGTCCGGGCCACTGGCTGCCAGCTGCTCCAGCAAACTTCTCATTGATCATCTTGATCTGCTCTCGAACTGATCCAGGACCTGCTGAGACACACACACGCCAAATATTTTATATAAATATAATCTTCTATAAATACAATGTATTGACATGTTATAA
>NW_024623368.1:0-1365 GCF_008729295.1 Plectropomus leopardus
ATGGAAATCTGATTCACAAACCTGTATAATAACACATGATGTATTCAAGAGCCGTTGGAAATTTGAATATCCAACGGTAATTTGTCTGCAATCTCAAAAAAACCCCCTCCAAAACCCAAAACCAAAATGTTTTCTTTAATAATCAACAAAACAATTTAAAGAAAACAAATGCCAAAATATTTTCCTCAAAAATTGCCAAAATTTTTACTTAAAAAAAATCATTTTTTTAAAGAAAAAATAATCGCCAAACTGTCTTCTTTAAAAATCACCAAAATGTTTTCTTTTAAAATAGGCATTTTTTAAAGAAACAAAAAAATTGCCAAAAAAAATTCTTCAAAAACTGCCAAAAAATAAAAAAACTAAACAGCCATTTAAAGTTGTATGCCCCTCCCCTAAAGCCAAAATAAAAAAATAAAAAGTCCCTCCCTAATGCTTAAAAAATATTTGACATGCTGTCCACTTTTTGCACCACCCCCTCGTCTCGCATGAATAACAAACAGCTCTTTAGATATTAAGTCCTAATCCTGTTCTGAATTCATTATTTTTTTAAACTAATACATATTTTTAAAAGCTGTAATGAGAAAGAGCCGATAAAGAGTATCTGTGGTCGTTTTAGAGAATGTATGCTATTTTAAATTTGCTTTAAACACATGGAAAGTTGTGGAAATCTATTCATAAAAATGTGTATGGACCTTTTTTCCAAATTGGCGTCAGAATGACTGAAAGGTGGACACCATTGTTGTTTGCAAAAGGCCAGACCATCACCTCCGTGCAGCGGGGGGTCACAGCCTAGCAACAGCGGGTCTGAGGCATAGCAACAGCAGCCGCAGAATCGGTCCAGCGATACCATAATTGGACCTTTTAACTCCGCGGCGGAGGATGGACACGCTAACAAACACAGACACGCTTCATCACAAGGACACGCGTGCACAGGCAGGGCAGAGGAGAGATGAAAAATGTGCATGTTTGTGAGAGAAAAGGCGTTTTTTTTCTGCTGTAGTGTGAAAAATGAACGCGCTGCTCTGCCGCGTCCTCGGGTGGCTGCTGTGTGTTTACACGTGTGACCCATCGCAGCTGTGTGCATGTCGTGGTGCGTTCGCGTGCCCTGAAGGTGTGTGAAGTGCTGCTGCTCAAGGTCACTTCATCTTCAGTCTCATGACCGACATCAGTGCGGAAACAAAGCAGAACATAAAACATTAACCCTTAGAGACCTGGACTGACATCTGTTTGCTCGTGCTGCGTTCACCGTTGACCCTTTGTAACCAGAGCAAAATGGTTTGATTTCTTTCAAAAACTTGGAGAAATTAGCTTTAAAAAAAGAGGAGGATTATTCTTAAAGATTTTTTAAAAAAATAGGGAAAATAT
>NW_024623369.1:0-5582 GCF_008729295.1 Plectropomus leopardus
GGGATTGTGGAAGCTGCTGTGGATGACTGAGTTTGTGAGGTGAAGAAGTCTATCACTGCAGGACTGCCAGAATGGGTCCAGGGCCTAATTAAAGTAGTCTCTCTTGTTTATGTTAGCAGGGGATTGCTTAACTTAAAGTTCACCATTGACTCGTAATAAAGACATTCAAGGGTACATTGTACAGTACTTTTTTCACCAGTTACATGATAGAAATTGTGCATCTGAAATCTATTAGTTCAATCTAGGCCACATCCGAAGTCAATAGATAATAAAGACTGTACTGGCCTATAAGGCAGAACAGGCACATGACGGGTTCATGGTTTAAGTCAGGGTTACAGGACATTGCACTTGAGATCGCTGTTAAAATCTGTTTAGTGGAACATGTGTTACCAGACAGAGGAATGTAAACCTTGTTGATACCGATGCAAAGATCAGTACTGAACATTTCATGTAAGAGATAACAGTTTGTTATCCTGAAATTATGCTAATTGTGCAATAACTACAACTAGAATCAAGAAACTATGCAAAATATAAACAGCAGTCTTAGATTCATAGAAACTAATACATCTATTTGTAATAATTACAGTTCATGGTTCTGTGGTTGTAGCTTTTTAAAGAAAGCTTTAGGTTTTAATACAAAAAAACAACAACAACACAACAGTGGGTGACTTTTAATGACACATAATTGATGCTACCAGAATTAAATACAATTTCACAGAATCTGTCAACTTATGTACATTTTATGCCTCCACACCATACATAAAGATGGAGGATGCATCCTCACTTATCCCCGCTATGCAAAAGTGACGCGAAAATATCCCTGATATGGACGCTGCCATCTTGCACTGGTCATTTAGAGCCAGAGTCGGTGCAACAGCAATCTCCACAATGGTAGATTTGCTGCCCAAACACTTGCCAGCAGCACCATTGAATGCAATCACATGGATGGCAAACACAACTGTCAATCATGGCAGCAAATCCCTTTTTTATAGCATTAAATAGCTCATAAAAACCAAACTTGAACGATTGTTGGGAAAAATGTATTTTATTTTGCATGTTAGTTTGGCCCCTGTCCTATTTATGAACATGGAGGGGGCGGGTTTCTGACATGCACAGCAGCCAGCCGCCATGGGACAACGGAGATGTTTTGGCTACATTTGTGTGGAGCCGTCATTTTGTCCCTCATGTGTGTGAAGCATCTATGTTTTAGAGTACACAGCTTCATTGCAGCAACATTTGAAGCATTCAAGGAACTGTCATGGCTACATACAGACAGACTTGGATGTAAACTAACTTGATTCGTTAATAGAGGCATACAATTGCAAGACAGTATTGCAGTTTTTTTTATTAATTCATTAATTTATCTATTTTTATTATTTCTTTCTTTTTCAAACCATTTATTCACCATGTAGTGCGTACATAAACCAAAACAAAAGTCAACAAAGCAATGATACTGGATTGGATATTGGATAAAAGTAAAATGGCGACAACAATAATGGACATAGAGAAACATAAAAAAATACAAATAAATAAAAAAAGAAAGCAAAAACAAGAGGAAAAACAAAGAAAAGATAATGAAAGCAAACAAAACGTTAATTACCTTGGTTTAGTTACATTTCATGTTAGAGTTTGCAGGAAAAGTCTGGTTTGACGTTATTAATTCTTTCTGCTCATGCCTGCTCACATAGACTTTTTTTTTTTAACCCTGTTTCTTGTTGCGTTTTCTGCTTTCCAGTAATTCTAGTTATGTCAGTATCAATGAAGTAGTGAATATGGTGGTTTCAGGCTTGTACATGCTGTAGGTGTGAGGCTTGGATGTTTGTGAACTGCAGTGCAGTGCAAGCAAGGTACAAAAACACCTTGGAAAACATTGTGACGCATTGCTTTATCTGTTTTGACCTTGTTTCAGTGTCACGCATTAACAAAGTTTTTGAAGTCAGTCATGACATAACTTTTAGATGCAGCTCAGTTTTCAATAAGATGCTGAAACCTGTGAGGAGATGTTTAAATGACGTACCTGAGCTGCACTGTAGTGACTCAGTGCGATATCTCCAGAGCACAGTTAGAGGGTATCTTTCGTATTCCCTGCTTAGTAATTTACAGACTTGTTGATTATTAACATAAAGCCCCTGAGTCTAATTGTGCAACCTGAAGTTTTCATTTGTTTGGCAAACAAGTTGGCTCTGTTGAGAGCAGCTTCTGGGGTCTTGTCAGCTCTTTACGCAAGTTCTGCGTCAGTAATCAGGACTGCAGGGGATTGGACCATAATCTGTGTCCAAAGCAAACTTTCTGCGTCTGAACCTCAGCGGACACCACCTTTGCTGGCTGTCAGACAGAGTGAATGATAATGTCAAACTTTTGGCAACAAGAGTTTATGTGAAACATTAAACAGCATAGAGAAGTGACAAAAACAACTAAACTATTTCCAGTAAAGCTGTGTAGCAGTATAAGCATGTCATTTAAGTACTTTATTTAATGAAATTTCCCTGCTATTTATATGCTGTGTGAAGGTAAAATGTTTGTTATGTTTGTAGAAACACACACACAAAACACACACACACACACACACACACACACACACACACACACACACACAAAAAAAACAAAAAACAACCCTTAACAAAAAAATGCTGTTTATGAGACCATCTAAATTTAAAGAGCATCCTTTAGAATGATTCAGCAAGTGTTGTCCATTGCTTGTTGTGTTCTTGTTCAGCATAATGTGGCAGTAGTCCAAAGTTAGTTCAAATATAAAACATACAAACAGGCCTCACAGCACAGGACTTTGCATGTTGTCCCCATGTCCTTGGTGACTAATCCATTTGTAGATTGTGTGGGAACTGCCTGGTCTGTTTTCCATTCACCTGCTTTAATGCACATTTTCAATTTGTATATAAAAACAGCTGAATAGAAAAAAAAAAAAAATCCAAAAAGTCGAGGTGGAAAAGTTGATTGATAAGAAAAATGCAACAAAGTCAGATAGAAACAGGCATGAAACCAACATGGTTTTCCATTGTCTGACATTTGAGGTGACTGCCACTCTGACAGTTACACCATCACGATGCATCATTTTGCTCTGCAAATGATTTAATGTGGGAACTAGAGATCTGTTGGGTTGTTTTCAGCTCACAGTGAATAAATCATTGTGTTTAAAGGGAACAGTAACTGGTAACATCCAACTGGATGTGCCTTGCCAAGTGCGTCAGTAGTCACCTTTAGTAATTTATCGTCAGGCGCCTTAGGCCCACATGCAGAGCACTTTTTACACAGTGCGGAATCAGAAAGATGCATTATTTTAGGAAGCTTCATTAAATTGGATTAACTGGATGATTTGGCGACACCTGTAGCTATGGTAGTAACAGGAAATGCAGTTACATGCTAAAGGTCAGAGAGTTCTGGGGCAGAAAAATAAAGTATTTTTGTTCTTATATGAAAGTAAGACAATAACTGGAACTTTTCATCATTCTTTGATCTTATTGCTTCATAATAAAAGTCATCTCATGTCTCCAATGCCCCCATTGATGTGCAAAAGAAACAGTGTAGAATAATTCATCGCTTGGTACGCATAAAAGCATGGGGGCTCTGTGGTTGTTTTACAACAGTCTGGTGCTGGTTTCACAAAATGTAATGGTGGATCTGCAGTTTGTAATTGTGGCTCGACAGTGTGAAGCATCATTCCATTTATAGACTGCGGATGGAACAGATACTTGCTGCCTTTAAATGGCTGTAAAAAGAGTAACCAGTGCAAAGGAAAGGCCTTCAGTATAGCACTAAGGTGCATCAGAGAACAGTGATGATATTTACATGTTGAAATGACCCTTTCCCAGCACCTGCAAGCTGCTATAGCGATAACCACTAAAAACAGCCCAAACTCAGTTAGAGCACACGGTCTCGTCATGACGAGATGTCACCAGATGTTATCTGCATTTTTTTGCCTGAAATATTCATAGAAACGTGCATTTATGAAAATATTCATTTTAGAATTTCAGTAAAACAGTTTAAATTTGCACAGCATTGCAATGTAAAATCAGCATGGCTCGTGTGTGTTACGATTTCCCCACCAATTTAGCACGACACTATGTTTTTGCAAGAAAATGCTGTGGTCTTTTGGATCATTGGAGAATATGATCGTTTTTAACGTAAGTGAAAGGAAAAACAAAGCAAGTTACAAGTATTACTTTTTTTTTAATTTTTTTTTTTTACAGATTTTACAAATATCTTGTCTTTTATTTAGTGTGCATTCTTTTGGAAATCTTGACCACAGTTTTAAGCCAGATACCTAGAAAATTGGTGGAAGCTGAGAACCTGTAAAATGGAGTTGTGAGTCAAGTTTATAGCGGTAAAACAAGGCGAGCTCTACTGGGTTACATTTTTTTTTTTAAAACTGAGCCAAAAATAACCAGCTTACCTAGATGTGTTCTTTTGGAGCAGTCACAGGCACTCTTGTATCAGAAAGAAAAGAAAAGTAGAAAAGAATAGAAAAGTAGGAAAAAATGCAGACACGCTTCAGCACAGTGGTCTTTGTCAGGGGGTTGTGCTGAAACAAATTGGCGTTAGCTGGTTCTTTTTGGCTCTGTTTTCTCAACCTGTAAAGTGGATTTAAAAAGAAAAGTGCGATTTCCATAGTTAACACCAAGATAAAAAAAAAAATTAAACACTCAGTATATATTGGCAGAGCGATTTTCTTTTAAATATGTGTATCACAATAATTTATACCTGAGATGGTTGCTGTATAGATCTATAATCAGCTTCATTTAGGGAGCGGAAAACTGATAAATCCAGTAATATAAAATACACAAATGCAAAAAAAGAAAAAAAGAATGCAGTTTAAGTTATAGTTGAACCAGTTAATGCCTTAGGGTTATTGGATTGTTAACGGTGTTTTCCTAATAGCAATGTAATCATAGTCATGCTCATAACAAAAAATACAGAGTGGTCTCATATTAACAGAAATTGAACTTTGTGAGTCTTAACTATAGAGGTACTCAGCTGAGGCCTTTCTCAGTGATTCTCTTATACAGGCCAAAGAGGGCATACTTTTTTAGCTCAAGAAAAAACTTTTCATCTCTGAGACCATAAATGAGAGGACTCAGACACTTTGGAGCAAGGCTAAACATAATGTAGTTAAAGTACCTAACCTTGTTAAATATCCTGAAATTGATCTGTAGTACAGCAGCTTCTATGAGTGGACACCACAAACGGATGAGACAGAGCAGCAGCTGGAAGGCATGAAGAATTACTGTTCTGAGCCCTTTCCATGTTGACTTTTTATCCTCTCCTGATGCAGCTTTGGCCACTGTCATTATCTTAACATAGGAGAATACAATAGTAATACACATCATCAAGAAGTAAAACTGGTGTACAGCTGATCGAATATGATCCTGCCATATGTACAAAATGAATATCTCCACAGTACATATTCTGTATTGTGTGTAAAAGCTAAGATGGGCTGATGCAAAGAAAGTTGAGAGAATAACAATACAGGGTACAGAGCTGAGGGCATGAATGATGAGGATACAGTGCACAGTGCTGCGAGTGGAGCACAGCTCTCTGTGGCGCAGGGGCATGCATATGGCCACATA
>NW_024623370.1:0-1817 GCF_008729295.1 Plectropomus leopardus
TTAAATCTCAAATAGTCTTTTTACAAGAATCACATTTAATTGACTCAGACATACACTATTTGACCAAAAGATGGCCAGGTCAAGTGTTTCATGCTTCCTTTAATACCCATGCAAGGGGTGTGATAATTCTGATACATAGATCAAAACAAGTCACAAACATTGTTAAAGATCCATCTGGAAGGTATATTGTTGTTTCAGGTAATGTTTTATCGCAAAAGTATAATCTTATAAATGTTTATGGCCCTAATGAGGACAACCCATCTTTTTTTGAGAGATTATTTCTCACCATATCTGCTTTAGATGGACTCAATATTATTGGAGGAGATTTTAACTGTGACCTTGATCCGGCAATGGACAGATCCACCCAAACTGATGCAACTCATGTACAAACTCGGAAAACACTGACTAGCTATATGCAAGATTTAAGATTAATTGAAATTTGGAGAACACAGAACCCCAATAAAAGAGAATACTCTTGTTATTCAAGTTCATATAAAACCCATTCACGCATTGATTATTTTTTAGTTTCTATGGAACTATTAACCAATGTCAAAAAATGCTGGTACAACAGCATCGTAATTAGTGACCATGCAACAATATCTATGGAAATCCACATAGGAAAAATCAGCTGTAGCTCAAGATGGAGGTTGCGGGTATATTTATTACAAAATCCCAATTTTGTTAAATTTGTAAAAGGCTGCATTGAGAAATATTTTGAACTAAACACAGATGAAACCACAGCGAGCATTCGGTGGGAGGCATTTAAAGCTTACATAAGAGGAGAAATTATTAGTTACACAAGCTCTAAAGCTAAAAGCGCAACCAAGAACTGAAAACTTTAGAAAATCAAATTAAAAAAGTTGAGACATTATAAAGATAATGATCCTGTAAAATTAAATAACCTCACAGTTTTGAGAGTGAAATATGATAAATTATAATCTGATAAAGTAGCTAGGAGCCTAATGTGGACTAAACAAACATATGATGATCACGGGGAAAAAGCAGGCAAATTACTAGCTTGGAGAACTAAAAAAATGCAGGGTGCAGAAATGCAGAAAGGAAAATAAGTAATATAAAATCTAAAACTGGCAATCTAATTACAGATCCATTAGAGATAAACAACAATTTCCGAGACTTTTATGAAATGCTATACAAATCAGAATGTACAGAAATGGGAAAAGGACAGAATACGTTCCTCAACCAATTGAAATTTCAGACAATAACGGATGATGAAAAAAAAAGATTGGATAGCCCATTAACAGCAGGGGAGCTTCTTGAAGCTATAGGGGACATTAATGGTGGAAAAGCACCAGGTCCAGATGGATTACCGATTGAATTTTATAAATCATTTCAAAAGCAACTTGTTAATCCACTTATTGACATGTTTAAAGAATCTTTTATCAAAGGAACTCTCCCAGGCACATTAAACTAGCTTTAATAACCCTTTGTCATGGTTCCTGCATTCTCCTCCTCTCCCTCTCTGCCAGTAACTTTCCACTCACCTTCCTCTGACCTGCTCTACCTTCAAGCCACGCCCACTGCTGCAGCCTGCTCTCCCCACAGCTGCAGCTCATCACCAATCAACCCGGCATTTAAGACACTCCTGTTCACACACTCATTGCCAGATCATCCTCTGCAGTATGAATGTCTTTCCAGCGCTTTCCTACCAGATCCTCCGTTGCCGACTCTGCCTGTTCCCGACCTGCTCTCCTCACCTGATTCCCCGTGAACCTACCTGCCTTCTGTTCCCGACCACGTGCTCTGATTCAGCATTCCGGAAACCTGACGGATTCACTGGTAAAGACCTTTCTGCTCGG
>NW_024623371.1:0-1239 GCF_008729295.1 Plectropomus leopardus
GGCTGATAAGGCTGAGACCACCAGAACTCCCTCTGCTTCCTGTTACAACACGCAGGTTCTGGTTTAAAATGCCTCATCACACAAAACACACTAACCATGACCTAAAATATATTTTAAACGAGCCGCGTCATGTAAAATATCTCAGTAAATAAGAAAAACACACTGATAAAATCAGTGAACTCTCCTGACCGTTTCAGCAGGTTGGTGGAGGGGATGAGGCCGGCGCAGGACATGCTGCTGGGCAGTTTTTTGGCCTGCCACCAGAGGGCGTCCGTCTGGTCCACAATCTCCAGGATGTCACCTTTTCTGAAGCTCATACCTGCGGAAACCCATTTAAGACAATACTAAATAAATAAATTTGTAATTAAAATAAATAAATATGGTGATGAAAGACATCCTAAAACAACTAACTAAATAAATAGATTAATAAAAATAATAATAATAATAATAATGATGATNGTTTTCAAGCTAAATGGCAAAAAAGAAAAAATGCAATAAAATAAAAAAATAATAAATAAAAACTAAAAAAAAAAACAATCTGAAAATACAATAAGAACATTAAAATACAACTATTAAAAGTTAAATATAATACAAAAAAAAAGAAAAAAAAGCAAAGCAAAAATATATAATATATGATACAATCTACAATGGCACAACATGAAGTGTGATCTCCTTACCTTCCTCTACAGTGCTCACTTCAGTAAGTTTGGGGGTGAAACACAATGAAAACTCAAATGTGAAATAATTCTGAAACTGTTTGGACTTTTATATAAAGTCTGAGTTAAACTAAATTTGAGTGCACTTACAGGTCTGTATGCAGGCATGCGGCTGATAAGGCTGAGACCACCAGAACTCCCTCTGCTTCCTGTTACAACACGCAGGTTCTGGTTTAAAATGCCTCATCACACAAAACACACTAACCATGACCTAAAATATATTTTAAACGAGCCGCGTCATGTAAAATATCTCAGTAAATAAGAAAAACACACTGATAAAATCAGTGAACTCTCCTGACCGTTTCAGCAGGTTGGTGGAGGGGATGAGGCCGGCGCAGGACATGCTGCTGGGCAGTTTTTTGGCCTGCCACCAGAGGGCGTCCGTCTGGTCCACAATCTCCAGGATGTCACCTTTTCTGAAGCTCATACCTGCGGAAACCCATTTAAGACAATACTAAATAAATAAATTTGTAATTAAAATAAATAAATATGGTGATGAAAGACATCCTAAAACAACTAACTA
>NW_024623372.1:0-4341 GCF_008729295.1 Plectropomus leopardus
ATATAATGATAATAATATAGTATGTAGTAAAACAGATTAAAATGTATTTAAAAAATAGTCTATAAATTCAATTAAAAGCTTAACTTGAAAGGCAGGTCTTGAGTTCGCTTTTAAAAATATCAACACTGTCATCCAGCCAAACATTTCAAACCAGTCTGTGGAGCACTGACAGCAACTCCTGCTGCACCAGATCAGAAGCTAAAGTGTTTTTTTCCTGCTCTCTTTTGTCCCTCAGCACTGAGCTGCCAGCATATCAGCGGTACCACACCCTCGCCCAGGCAGCCCCCCCAGGCCTCTCCCTGCCCTTCCAGTACAAGGTGCTGGCGGAGATGTTCAGGAGTATGGACACCGTGGTGGCCATGCTGTACAACCGCTGCGAGACGGCCACCTTCAGCAAGATCAAACAAGGAGTTCAGGACATGATGCACAAGTAGGTGGACAGACGGAGACATGGTTTGATTGCACTGTTCACATTGAAATGAGGAAGAGTGATTCGATGTGCCTCATATATATGTGAGGCATAAGGAATCAGACTTCAGTAGTGTATTGGTTCCTCAGAAATGTGTAGATGAGTTTCTGGATGTGATGGTATCGTGGAGGTCAGGACTGGCTGTCAGGCTGCAGAGCTAATGTTTGCATCGTGTCTTTCTCGCCCTGCAGGCGGTTTGAGGAGAGCCAAGTGGGTCAGATAAAGACGGTGTTTCCTGAGGCCTACGTGTTCAGACAGGAGAAGAACATCCCGACCTTCAACAGCAGCATCAAGAAGGGCAGCTACCAGCTCACGGTGGAGCCCGTCACTCCCTCCGGTGAGCAGCCTTTTCACAGCCTGAAGTCACCTCCTCCCCTGCATCAAATATTCTAAATGTATTTACTTAAATAGCCTTTACAGTTTGAATCAGTAAAGAAGTTGTCTTTAAATGGGATGCATGTAAACTGTGGACCTAACTGGAGATCCAGTTTTCCAGTCGCTCCTGATCACATGTCTTCATGTCCTCATCCGTGTGCTGTTGTCCTCCTCAGACCAGAAAGACGGTCGTCCTGTCCTGTCAGCCTCTTGTCTCCTGGAGAGAAGACGCATCTTCCACCTGAACCTGGTCTCAATTGTCAAACAGCACCACAAGGTCAGCAGCTGCTCCAGTGTCGCTTCAGATTGATTTCATGTAGTCTGCGTTAGAACCAGGCAGAAAGACAGAATCTCTAACACGGCACAGGCGGGACACATGCGTGTCAAGCACCCGTGTCTTTACAGACATGGATGTGAACTGTCAGTGCAACTTGATAAAGGCTGTGATTCTAACTGACTTGAATATACACAATAGTTAGTGTATTGTGATATATAATGTTACCATGATAAAAATGACCCAAACAGTGATCACTGATTTTAGCCGTATCGCACATCCCATGTAAACGTGTGTTATGAACTGAGATTATCGTCTCTTTACATTATGGCATCCAAAATTAATTTCTGCCAACAAGTCTTTAAAGTGCCCCTCTGTCTGCAGGTCTTCCTGTCCTCGTTGGTCCCTCCAGTGTCCATTCCAGAGGACAAACTGACCCGCTGGCACCCTCGCTTTAACGTGGACACGGTGCCAGCCGTCTCCAGCAGCTCGCTGCCTCAGCCTCCTCACACGGAGAGACTGGCCACGGCTCAGGAGGTGCTGGACAAGGCTCGTTCTCTCATCACACCCAAGGTACTGTGTGTGTTTGAAGTGGTCCCGCTCTGAAATCATGAGTCCCGTATCATCAGCAGTGACATAGAAATGTTGAAAAGCCTTGTTTAGATTTACAGTGTCCACATTAATAGTATTTTTTCAGCGTTGTTCTGTGCTAATTCAGATGGAACTTGTTGTCTTGTCCTGCGTCCAGATGGAGAGGGCTCTCATGTCTCTAGCTCTGAAGACAGAAGATAAAACTGCAGAGACTAAAGAGCCAACATCCCCACCGAAAACAACACCCTCCCAAACATCGGATCCATCAGCTGCAGCTCAGGTCCCAACTGCCCTGAAAGGAGTGTCCCAGTCCCTGCTGGACAGGGTAGGTGGACTTAACTGTGCTTTATGGGTATTATGAGGGTCAGGGTTCGTTTAGCCGTTGACCCTCTGATATCCATGTAGATTAATCCTTGTGTTGTTTTGGATGGTTTGTTCAGATTCGGGCAAAGGAGGCCCAGAAGCTCCAGGCAGCCATGACCCGAAAGCCCGCCCAGGAGGAGCGCTTGCTAATGATGTCACGGCTCCCCGAGCTGGCCAGGATTCTCCGGACCGTTTTCGTAGCAGAGAAGAAGCCGGCGTTAATAATGGAGGTGGCCTGTAACAGGACGGTGGCCAGCTACAGATCTGCTCTCAGCACAGGTCGGTTCAGGTCGGCCTGAGAACCAAAAAAAAAACATGTTATTATGGCTTTCACCATTATTTTGTAGGAGGAAATAGATACCGGCAATGTATCAATAATTCTATCAGATTTAGAATATATCAAATTCTCGATGTATCGCGGCTTGTACCATGTGGGACGTATAAAATTACTTTATTGCAAACATCAAGTATAAAAGCAGCATGAGGCAGAGTTCTGGTTCTCTGGCTTTCTCTTTTTCAAAGCCACACACAAAAGAAAGAGACCCACAAACATGATACATACACACACACACACACACACACACACACACACACACACACACACACACACACACACACACACACACTCCTCCGCCCATGCAGACAACTCCTGAAAGTGTGTGAGCATGTGAGCCATGTGTGTGTTTGCATCTTCAGGGTTGTAACTATTTGGTTGCATTATGCATCCATGGAGCACCATCTCAGATACTGTTAATATATGAACTGGACAGCTGTTAGTTTGTGTTCAGCTCACAGTGAATAAATCCTCATGTTTAAACTCGAAACCTAAGAGAATTGGCTTTCAAAAACAGGCAAAGGCAAAATTACTTTAAAATTGGCATAAACAAAACAAACAGAAAAATACAAACAACAAAAATGTAAGGGTAAAAAACTGGAAGTGCCTGAAAAAATGCTTAAAAATTGTTTTTTAAATATGTAAAAACATTTAGAATACATAATTATGATCATTATACATGTATAGTTCTCTGGACAATTTCCCCCTTTCTTTTAAAAGATAACAATTTTCTAAATCTACTAATTTCTTGCATTTTTTGCCTAGTTCTATGCTTTTGTCATATTTTTGAAAGCAATCAACTTAGTCAAGTCTAACTTTCTGCCAACAACTGTTGACAGGAAGCGTAAAGTGTACAGCAAAAACATCAACACCAGTTGGGTGTTTCAAAATAAAAGCACCAGTGGTTCCACTTTAATTTGTTTAATTCTAACAATAACAAAAGTTCTTTTTAACTGTGGTTCATTTAATACTTTTGTCCTCAGTATTTAGAGGACATTTCAAAATATCGAGATTTATATAATGAATCACACTATAGTCACAATAATATTTTTAAACTAAATCTCCCAGCCCAAGTCGGGAAAATGTTTGCTGTCTTGTATTATTCAGAAAAGGATAGTTTTTTGATCGGCTGTATCTCTTGTCTAATGAACAGGCGAAATGGAGAAACACATCCGTCTGCTGGCCGAAGTGGCTCCTGATTGGCTCACGATTCATCCAATCAGGAAGGACTTCTACCTGAAGTTGAACAAGAACATGGAGCTCAGTGTCATTGTGGACAAACTGAGCAGCCGACTGCGAGAGGAGGAGAGACTCTGAGACATTTCCGTGATGACTGAGTGAAATGATGACGCGGCGTCCTCTCACAGTTGGTGCGGTCACCTTTTTGCGGCCCGTGCTGCGTGAGCTGCAGCACGCTGGAGGCAAGTGTGGTAAAGGTGTGATGTTTTTCAGTTAATCTCACTGGTCTGTGGGCAGTAGACGTGACATTTTTGGGAACTGTGGGTTTTGTGGTGTGAAATGGTGACAGACTGATCTATGCGCAGCTCCTGGACACCAGTATGTCCCAGAACCCCAAGGACACATGGGACAGATCAGACCCAGTCCTGATATTTCAACTGTCCCCGTGCTGTGAGCAGGTCGTTTTAACCACATTTTGGTTAAGAGTGACTGATGATTTGCTTTGTTTTTATTTGCTCCATGAGAGTGTAATGTTGGTTTGTGCTTCCAGTCTTTTTACCGATCAGTTTTCTACAGTGTAGAACTGATGAATGTTTACAATTTTAAAAGTCACAGTATGATGTTTGAGAAATACAATCATTTGTCAGTCACACTGTCTCCAATGGTCTTCTGTGAATGCTACTTAGTAAATATAACACTCTGTAAAGCAAAGACATGGCTGCATTAATTATCAGTCAGCTGGTGGTACCTTGCCTT
>NW_024623373.1:0-2777 GCF_008729295.1 Plectropomus leopardus
AGCATAGTGGCATCATGACAAAATACAGGCATTTAAAGGGTTAAAATTCTGAAAATTAATGAATATTTGCTCTTTATGATTCGGACTGATGCTGGTTAAAAATAACATCAATGAAAGTAGAAAATAATATTAATGTATAATACTGTATAATATTTAAAGCTTGATTTTGAAAAGCACATTTTGTGTGCAGAGCGATACGCGTGTGTGTAATATTAAAGACTGAAAAATAGTGACCAGTTACGACTTCTTTCATTTTTTTCCCTTTTTTTTATTTTATTTTCATTTCTGAATATTTACAGAACCGCTTTTCAAAAGTTGAACAACCTTAAACAAAAAAAAAAAAAACAGCAGGAGTAACAAACTTACATGTACAATACAGAGGGAAAAAAAGACAAATTAAGCAAAACAACAACAAACAGAACAAAGAAAAATGGGAAAATAAAAATTAAAGACACCACCAGGCGAGACGTGCTTAAGTAAGTTCTTTAGTTATAACCAGTCATGTCTTCTATAATTTTTAACTGTAATGATTCAAAAACATCTGCATTTACAGACACTTCACACACAAATGTGAAAACATCTTCTGAAGTTTGAATAGCCCCATAAAGACGACTAATGCCTCATGTATTATTCATGAGGTACGTCTATTGCTGTGTGTCAACATGTGGGCTGAAACTCTGCGTTGGTGACTCGCTGCCCTCCTTTCCAAAAATAAAACCTGAGACACAAGAGGCCAAATCTAGTGCTCACTTTTGCAGCTGGTTCAGGCAGAAGGGGGGGTGAAGCCCAGTGTTCGGACTTTGTCTGGACCCACTCGTCATTAATCAGGCTGCAATGTTCAAAACGTCCCGAAATGTCCATCACAAATTATGTTTCCTGTTAAAGCCTTTGGAAATAGTAAGAATGCACTTATTATATCAAAGCTGAGTGTCTCATTAACTACCTGCAAGAATAAATGTTCTCAACTATTAGAAAACTATGTTGAAAACAGCTCATTTTTAGGATAGCAGCATTTCTCCAGACTGCGTGGGCAGATCACGTTTTGATTGACACCTCCTTGGATCCCACCTTTGTCAGCTGTCTCTCGTCTCCATGACAACAGCCATGGAGCAAAGCAGAGTCGGCGTGGTGCAGCTCTGTCTGTTCCTGCCATAGACAGTATATAAAGATGGACGACATGACAGCTGCCCCAAAGTGAGGCTGTTCAATCTGGATCGCCCCCAGAAGTGTGCCATGTGTTGATGCAAAATTTACATAGTGGCCGAAAGTGGAATTACACCGAGTTGGTCACGTGATGCACCATTGACTAACATGGGGAAAGAGACGTCTGTAAACCACTAAATATTTTTTTGTGAGTGTCAAAACCCGTGAAACGTCTTCTATCCCTGTCTAGATGTAAACTGTCTCATTCAATAACATTTGGAAAGTCTAAAAGAGCTGCAAGATTAATTTTTTTAGACTGCCATTCAAGCTAGCCAAGGTGCTAATCCGTCAGTTAGTCGCTCTGCCGGCGTAAATTACCCACATGGCTGCATTGGGCCGCGTTGGGCTGCCTTTAAATCTCTACTACACGCGCTCTATGCGCCCAGAACCCGGGAAAAAGAGCTTTTCGGCTTTTGGCAGACTTCCCTATAATACATCCATGGGATCGCCCCCTGGTGTCTGACTGCAGTATAGGTCATAAAGCCCGCCCCTCCATGTTAGTGACGTAGGCCAAACTAAAAACTCAAAGTACACCCCAAATAAATTTTGCCCGAAGATGGTTTCTGTCACTGAAGAAGTTCCCATCACCCTGATGTTTGCTCAAATGTGTTTTTCTGATAAGTTTGGTTTTAATTAGTTATTAATAAATCGCTATTGTGCATAATTGATTGGCTTGATTGGCTTTATCCACATTATGTGATATAAATCTGGGCTAACCACACCCAAATCAACCCAGCTTCAAGACACTGTGAAAAAAACAAAAAAACTGACAGTATTTCAAATTCTTGCTTTTTATTATGCATGTAAGATCCTAAATAACATATTAAGAACGTTTTTGGTAATTTGGGGTAAATTAAGTACCTGTACAGGTCATGGTTTGAATAAAGAGTTCAAACCTCTTTTCATGGTCTCGCCTGTGTCATCGAGAGAGATCAATCCACACTCCCAAACCTGATGACGTTAAACTTGTCCAGGATATGAAGTCTTAATCGTTGGGAATTTGCCAAAGAAATAAACAGTGGAGCGATTTTCTGTCACACATCACGTGACAGAGGAGCTGGCAGGGCTTCAATTCTTCAATCGGCAATTCTTCCTCCCCGTGGTAAAGCTGGCATGTTTCGGCTTAAGTGCAATGCATAATTCTTTATTTCACTTCTCCATTCCTCTGGAGCATAATGAATGTGACGGGTCACAGGTTTACCATGTGACGTGAAAGTGATTCTTGGCAACGTTCTGCTTGATTTGTGGAAGTGCATTTAATAGTTTAGGGTCCATTTGCCTGATGAGATGGAAGTAATACTGCACACGAGTGCAATGCATCATACTTACTGCAGCATAAGCCTCTCCCTCCTTATATACTGCCATACCTAAAATTAATAGTTTGAAAATAATTCTGACTCGGCATTAAAAAACTGTGCAACCCAGTTGCTGGTACATTTTTGCAAACCATGGATAAATTATACATTATTTCATAATGAACTCACTCAAATTTAGCATTTAACTCTGTGACACCTGGATGGACATCGCTTTTCTTGTGCTGTGTTCAGACGCCTTCTACAAGTATTTAATACTAA
>NW_024623374.1:0-3084 GCF_008729295.1 Plectropomus leopardus
CTCTGCTTTACTATAAAGTTCAATAAATAAGTGAAAAGCAACAGACGGTTGACAAAAGCAGTTTGTGGACAGAGGAGACATTATAGAGTACCACAGGGATTATGTTTTTCTGTAGACCAATGCAGGACTCACCTTCAGCCTTGTTCCTTTGTGAAAAAGTCGATGGGATTTTCCTTCGAACTTTGGATCATGGCGTAAAGTAAACTCTGTGTTAAACGTTTATGATACCTACACATTTTGATCAGCAAGATAAGTTTTAGAAATGAACACCACTTGTAGTAACTGTTTAAGCCTAAATGCATTTGCCAGAAGTAAAAAGCCAATATTGGGCTATAAATGAACTACGCCATAATTGCCATAATTTAACTTCGTCACCATAACGAGGCCGTAAAGCCAAACACGTCCTCATCCCAAGTCCTCACATACTGCCATGTTGCAGTACGACCTCCACATCTACATATTACTCGCTTAGTGTCCTTCTGCTTCTGCTGTTTGCAGCTGCTACCGTGACGTCAACATAAACAAAAGCACATGGCAACTAATGTTGGGACGTCATCAAACACACATGCTGGCACGGATGGTTAGATTTAGGAGAAGGAGGCACATGGAAAGGTGTAGAAAAAAAACATCATGTTCAGACAGAAAGCAAACGTCGGACTCCCGCCTGAAAGTCTGGGGTTTGTTGGACCCTCTACAACCCCTTTGACCCGCCCTAATGAGACCTTCGTGCTCCTTACATTATGTCGTTACTGGCAGCGTTTCGTCCTGACGCCGTTCTTTGGCGTATCATGTGGACGCGACAGCTTCCGTCAAGCTGCATTGTCAAGTGATGCCGCCCGTCTGCATATCAGACTGCAGGTGTTGTTTAAGGTGCTTATTGCCTTTTTCATTCATTTCACATTTTTTCATATTCTAGACGTTTAAATGCTCGCCCTTAAATGCTAACCGATGTCGATTCCGGGTCTGAAGCGTTGTTGAATGGTAAATCCTCAAAAGCAACACATTTAAATTCAACAAAAACAAAATATAAGTCACCAAAACCATCTTGGTTTTTGTCTGTTCACTGTTCCAGCCATCACCAACTCCGGTTACAGCTTCATTTACCGAGTCAGATGTGGAAATATGTCAGCACTCATCGCTGTTCTTCTCTCCTGCCCGTTAAAAAGCTGCTCTCAGTCGTCTCTCAGAGGCAGACCAGTAAATTAGAAAAATAAAAAGACCAAAATCGCCCCAAAAAACCCAACCAGGGATGTAGCAGAAAGCCGATATATTCATCCAGTTGCCCAACCACACATACGGACATAGAAATTAATGGAATCTGTAGAATTAAGAATTCTTATTGGTTCAATAAAAAGTAAAATTAAATTAAATTTAAAAATAATTTAATAAATGTAATTTGGCAATTTAGGAGACGATGGTTACAAACAATTCAAGTAGCTGGAAGTGTGTTTTTCTTGCTATATTTTTCTAGATGCTCTGGTTAATTTGGAGGCTGATGGTGGATTTACAGATCTCAAATAAATATAAACAAAAATATGATTAGGATCTTGACTCCAAAACAAAATGTTTCTATAGCTAGACGTGTCCAGTTTTTCCCCGCTGGCTCTGCCCTCACTGGTGCTGCTTTTTCCACCAGCACATACCAGTGTACCGCGGACTAGAGGAGGGGCAGAGCAACAATAGCGTCTCCATGGGAACAAACCACCAAAGGGATGAGCACACTGTGATGTGTGTGTGTGTGTGTGTGTGTGTGTGTGTGTGTGTGTGCGCGAAACCACAGATCAACAGGTAGTAATGATAGTAATTGGAGCTATTTGTTGCTTGCGTGATGTAACACGGAGAGAAGTCATCCTCCGATGGCCTCGGATTCTGTGTGACACTGAGGAGCTAAAATTGGGGAAAGATGAGGACAAAAAACCCAGAGACACTCGGAGGTCTTTGTACACGACGGAAACTGCGAGTCACGACTCAAGGCCTAAAATAAAACAGAGAGCAACTTCTGCAGGTTATTGCCTGCATGTATACGGTGACACACAGACAACATATTACACCGTGCATAGGAGATTAACCCTTTGAAACCTGGCTCGACATCAGTTTTGTTGTGCTGTGTTCAAAGGACTTTTAAATGCTGCTGGAAAAGGCAGTGACAACTTGCCAAGAAATATCTCACAAATTGCAAGAAATTACTGAAGAATGACGATAAAAAGCCATGAAAATTAGTTGTTTTTTTAAAGGGGGAAATTTAAAAAAATAAATAAATAAAGGAAAATTATCTTGAAAACTATGTTCATAATTTTTATAATAATATGTAAAATTGTCTTACTGAAAGAAAATTATATGTATTTTTTTTTCTAGTTTTCAAGGCTTTTTTTTGTTTTTTAAAATCTTTTCTTTGTGCTTATTTCTGGCAATTGTTTGTACATTTCTATTAATTTCTTGCTCATTTTTTCTGCCATGTCTTGTTAAGTTGCACATTGCCTCCTTGTCATGTTTTTCAAGAAATCAAACTAGTTTGCTCATGTGTTAAAGGGTTAAAGTGGTCTTGGGAAAATGGGGAAAGAAAATCTGAATTTCAGCCATCTGTAAACATACCTGACTGTGTTGGTTTTACACTCAAACTCTAATTCTGTGAATCTCTGACACTAGAAACAAGCACATTTTACCCCAGGCACGATGGAAATTCATATTTATTATGGTAATGCAATCTGGATGGATCTGACTCCTTGGCTTTCAGCCTATACTGATATATTTATTAGATATGTGCCTGTGTTTTGCAGCAGTGAGTAGCATTTGAAAAATTCTGATAATTCTCCAAAATATTCTATGACCTCTAAAGTGGTCTGGACACTGACTGAATGTCTCTTATAAATATCAGTCCTGTGAATGGAATAACTTGACATCAAAGCTGGGGCGGGTAGTTTCATTTTGGTGTCATTTGGCAAAAATACCTCACCCCTTTAAAACATGAGCAAATTGTCTGTAATTCAACAAGCAACTTAACTAAAAATGTCTCTAAAATTAGCAAAAAAGTGAGAAAATAGGTCAAATTTCCTGAAAATAAACCAAAAAAAGTATTTTTTCTAT